>NC_087200.1:181016532-181102803 GCF_015104395.2 Macrobrachium nipponense | reverse complement strand
TATACATATATATATTTATATATATTATATATATATATATATATATATATATATGTATATGTATATATATGTATATATATATATATATATATATTATATATATATATATATATATATATATATATATATATATGTATGTATATATATATATATATATATATATATATATATATGTATATATATATATATATATATATATATATATATATATGTATGTATATATATGACTGGTGAAAATGTTTTGTTACAACGGAATTCCATCTAATAAAAGGAGCCCATAAAAACACAAATATAGAGAGAAAAATACTCTATTTCAGAGACTGTGTCTCCCTCTTCAGGTAGATGAATGAGAAAAGTTTACAGACAAGGTGGTATTTATACCGAGAGGCCCATCCACAGGTACGCCAATTTAGGTCACCCCCACGATAATCTTCCTTTAATCTTCTTAAGCTTTGGCTGAATGAATATCTTGTCGATCACATCTGAATCCCATGCTCCTTTTGAGATGTTCATTACCTGCATCGCTTTTATTTATGACGATTCCATCATTTGTCTCTTGTACCGGCAGTTGCTGCTATAAATTATATGTGACAAATTCCAGTTTATTCTATGGTTATGTTCATTGTATGGTTGAAAATAGCTGAGTTCTGTTGTCCATACCTAACTGACCATTTGTGTTGTATTTAATCTCTGGGGAAGTGATTTTCCTGTATATATATATATATATATATATATATATATATATATATATATATATACATATATATATATATATATATATATATATATATATATATATATATATATATATATAGGTCATCTTAACCATATGTACGAGTATTTCAACATCCTCCCCCCTAGGGGGGGCTAGTGCCGTCAGTGCACCTCACACAATGCACTGTAGGCAGTACTTAAGGCTCTTTGCAGCATCCCTCCGCTCCCTATATAGCTGCATTAGACGTAATTTTCATACGGTACTGCTAAGTAGATCCTAATCTTGCTTAGCGCCTCAGTGGCGTGGTCGGTTTGGTCTTGGCCTGCCACCTCGGTGGCCGCTAGTTCATAGTCTCGGCCTTTCCATTGAGGTGTGAGAGATGTGTATTTCTGGTGATAGAAGTTCGCTTTCGACGTGATTCGGAAGTCACGTCAAGCCGTTGGTCCCGTTGCTGAATAACCACTGGTTCCATGCAACGTAAAAACACTATACAAACAAACAAACAATCTTGCTAACTTTCTGTGTCACGAGATAGTTTCTCGTTACAGCTTCCTGTCTTTGGCTTTAGACAAATCGATTCTCGTCCCCCCCTCCCTCCCTACCCCCCCCCCCCCCAAAGTGGGGTGTAGAATTCGAAGCATTAACAGGATTTATTAATTACATTATCCTTAATTTTTTCCTGTCATAATCAAGGTTCTCAAATTATTTCCTGGATCATCAGGAATTTTTTGCTTTTGCAATTATTTTTATTAAGGAATTTGTCAGCTCTCAAAGGGACGAGAAAATTTGAACAACAAGCGAAGATACAGGGCTGAATATTAGAACGCTAAAATTATGGGTGACCCATGTTTTCATAAAAGCCAGACAATTGATTCTTTTTTTTTTTTTTTTTTTTTTTTTTTTTTTTTTTTTTGTGCTTGACCACATCATAACTCCCAAATTTAAAAAAAGAATATATTGAAAACCCAGTGAAACCTTGACACGTTCTGTTAGCCGCATATGTGACGGTTAAATGATTTTTTGACGACCATTCTCAATTTCCAGGTAGTCGCCTTACTTATCAAGAGGTGCAAAATGCTAAGTTTTATTTCTTAGTTTACTCATTATATTCGGTTACTTTTCCACTTACTACGGTGTCACTGTTCCGTTTTCTTTTTTCCTGATATTTCCAACATTTAGCGTGTAATAATGTCGTTTTGTTCAGCTAGCTTAATTATCATTTAATTATTACCCTGTTCTGCGGCTACACTTGCTCTACCGACTTACAACTATTTTAACAAGCCGTCAGTAATACTACTTTGATCTACTAACTGTTTACTTAAATGTGTAAAAGAAGGAAGTTTTCTTTCATCTGCACATAATATATTATCAAAATACCCTGTGATAATACATTTCCCGAAAGTGAAATTAAAACTTGTACAGTATTTTTTGGTAGATAAGATATTTCCATTTATTCAAGTGAATATTGTTAATATTAAATATAATTTTCGTGCCTTACCAGTTAAGATGCTATAGCAACAATCAACGCATAAATGGCCTGTATCATAAGCTAATGCCTCGATAAATATGTTAAATTAAATAACCATTATATTTTAAAGAGATAAACACACAAGAAATCACAGGCTAATTACCGTGATAAACACAGAATCACAAGCAAAGCCGATTTAGTTATTAACGAACGCAGCAAGACGCAGAAACCATAAGACATATTAGTTATTAACGAACGAAGTAATACACAGAAACCATAAGACATATTAGTTATTAACTAACGAAGCACTACTCAGAATCCATAAGACATATTAGTTATTAACGAACCAAGCAATACACAGAACCCATAAGACATATTAGTTATTAACGAACCAAGCAATACACAGAACCCATAAGACATAATATTTATTAACGAATGAAGCAATCCACAAACCATAAGACATCAGTTATTAACAAACGAAGCAATACACAGAAACAGTAAGACATTAGTTATTAACGAACGAAGCACTACACAGAAGCAATAAGACATATTAGTCATTAACGAACGAAGCACTACACAGTACCCATAAGACATATTAGTTATTAACGAACGAAGCAATACGCAGAACCCATAAGACATATTAGTTATTAACAAACGAAGGAATACTCGGAAACCATACGGGAATTTGAAAGCCACAACGCCAGACAACCTCAAATCACTCCCAAGAATTTGAACAACATCGACAAACTGTTTCCGGAGTTTCGGCAGCTTTGATGAATTTTTTCATTAATTTTTTTTTAGTTTGCCTTTGGAGGTCAAATAAAAAAAATTGTCTAGCTAATAAAAAAAATTTCAGTAGATGAAAATCAATGGCCGGTGGGAACAGCTCATTTCATGATGACGCTTAGAAATTTTCATCTAAGTGAATTTCCTTATATCAGGAGTGTTCTTATTCCTGAAACTTCTTCTATGTGTGTGTGTGTGTGTGAGTCTATAGACATATCTATACAATAAGCAGTATATCAGAAAGTATTATAATACATTATGTCAAAGTACAATCTAATACAATATAGCTTATAGCTTATCATTTATCATTTTCGCTTACTCGAGAAGTAAGCCTAAAAACCACTTTGTTGTTGTTCGTGCTATTGTTGTTCTTATTGGGGGGGGGGGGGGGGGGGGGTGGTGGCTAGGACTGTCCTATGGAAATGCCTAAAAAAGTTCTGAAAAAGGTGTCTCGTGTTGAGTTAAAGATACAGGAATTTTAGGATACAATATTTATGATTTATCTATTAGAAGGAAAATGTGAAAAATAAGTAAAGCAAATGTTAAACAGTACAGAAGAGTTATTTCTAATAATATATAGCGCATTTATTTTAATATTCGTTGGGGAAACAACCCTCTATTTGACCGTAGATTTTAGCACGCGTCCCAAGTAAGCTGGAGGTCGGATCACACCTTGTATTATTGACAGGTGGAAAATTAGCATAAACTACCACCCATGGTTTTATCCGTATATGGTTTTATCCAATCTGTTCGGTTCTCACGCCTTAGTGTGACTCGTAAGATCTTTTGTAAGTTTCCCAGCAGTGTTTAGTGGGATGAGGTTGCTAGCCCATGTCTAGGTCACCAGAGATGACCAACAGAAGATTAAGCGGTTAACTACCCAATCACTGCCCAAGGCAACTACATCACCTAGTCTTTCCATCCGTAAAGTTATGAATGAATCATTATGAAAGATATGAATAGAGGAGAGGAAAAATTTACACGAGATTGACTCAAATATGAAACGTCATTTTCGACTTTAAAGATTTTTGTGTGTGTGGTTTTTTATAAATTTCTAGCAGCATTCGAAAGTCAGAATTTATCATTGCGAACAAATCTAGCGTCTACTAAAACCAGAAATGACATGTATTAATCTTCAGTTGTTTAATTTCTAATTTTTTTAGCGTTTTCTCTTTTTTATATATATAAAAAACATGGACTCATGCAATAAACTTCCAAGAAACGTAAGGTCATTGTGTGTTCTTATTTTTCTGTCGTTTGATGTTTAAACCTTTAAAATATCTCGTTCGAAAAATGATGATAGATAACATTTTGTAACATTTTTAACATCATGTCCCAAACCCTTTTATTTAACAAATACGGATTTATCACACCATCAAACGCGCTCGTCTGAACCTGAAAAATAAATGCAGGCATCCAAAAGAAAAATATATATTATTTGACTCCATTTAAACCTCATAGAAAAAAAATTAATATATTGAGAAATAACGTCATTCAACTTTTAAATAAACCTCAACCGTGAAAAGGCGCTTACAAAAGAGACATCACATTTAAAAACATCATTTAATGATCATATCCCAGATTTTTGAATTTCTCAACACAAAAACATCCTCTTGAGACATCGGCCGCTCTGCGTGCTTGCGTAATGCATGATTGCAGAAGCGCTTAGGAGTGCGTGTTGCCATGCCGTGATTTCGCTGTTAATGAGACCCAATTTTGTTTGTTTAACTAAGGGGCTTTGTTTTTTTTTTTTGAGGTTAATTGGGAGTCTCTCCCCTCCATGCCCCAGCGAAAACGGGTATTAGAAAGGGCAGGGTCACAAGCAGGTTTTGGGGCAGTGGTGTCTACTACAATAAATACCCGGAATTGTTTGGGTACCTGGACACTAATAACCTCCAGTCTTTTTTTCAACTGATTATAGAAGAAATCTACAGCCGTTTTATTCTGAGAGCGTAAATAAAAACACTTAACTTTTCCCAAAAGGTGAATCAGTATACCTGGTGGAGAGTCGACTTTAGTGGATCGCAGAGAGGGTTGAAGAAGGAATATTCAGATAAAATGGGTAAAGAAAACAGGTATTTTTTTATTTCAATAGTGAGCGAAATTTCATAAAAATTCAGTCATATATCACAAACATTTTTCTACTTTCAGTACAAATAAAAATACACAGTATTCATTCTTTGTAAGGATAGAATACTGACTACCGAAAAAGAATCATACATTCACGTCTTCATTTCACTTTAAAAAATGGCACACTTTTATTCAGTAAAAGACTTTCTCTCTCTCTCTCTCTCTCTCTCCACAAATGAAAGTAGCAGTATATTCTTATAAAATGACTGCAATTTTGATAACAAAAACCATTAAAGAAATGAAAAACATGCTTTCCTCTAAAAGCGCTTTTCTCTTCTCTCTCTCTTCTGAAGCGTGAAGAGTAGTCATGTTTAACGCATGTTCCGCTTGTTAGACACATGTGACCAAGACATCATCAAGCAGCATCGTGAGAACAGCTGAGTGACTAATTAAGCGTAAGGGTGAGAGAGAATCTCTCTCTCGTCTCTACTGCTATATATTATTTATATATATAATATATTGTATATATATTTAAATATATATTATAATATATATATATTATTATATATAATAATATAATATATATATATAATAGAATATATAATAATCTATAGATATCTATATAATATTATATATATTATATTTAATATATATATCTATATATATATATATATATATATATATATATAGATATATGTATATATATATTATATATATATATATATATATATATATAGACTTCAGGAGGGTCCATGATACACATGTTGTTTAAAAAGGCCATGTTTATTAACAGCAAAGAAACGTTTCGCACTACTCAGTGCATCATCAGTCTGTCAAAAGTAAAAAGACACAATAAAAATACATTATTTAACATAAAAAGGAATTCACAAGGTAATTAAAATTTACAAGTTAAAACAAAAAAAGTAAGAGAGTATAAAAAGTACATAAAACAGAAACCAAAAAGAGACTACCAAAAACACCAACCACCATCTATCAAGCAGGAGAGAAGAGGGAATGACATACAATGACGTCCAAGGCCAGACGACAACTATGCCAGATACAAAGTTCCTGAGGAAGTATTACTATTGAGAGAGGGAACCAGTCTTTTAATATATAACGATTCTAAAGTTGTTAAGTGATCTGGGTCCCTTACATAACCAAATATTGAAAAGTGTTGTTTCAGGACTTCGGTTTTACATAATGCGCATGATTTCTAATATTAGAAAATTCTGGCTGCTTAATTCTTTGGCCAGTGCGAAAGCTAAAACCCAAATGGCTGCAATATCTGACCTGCAGTAACCTCCGTGTCGATCCAACGTAAGAGCCCGGACATCCAGGGCATGTGAATTTATAAACCACATTGGATCGCTATGAAGGACTGCAGGCGATCTTTGAAATTAAAAAATGATCCTATTGTACATGGGTTGTTAGAGATCAGTTTTACGTTAAGACAGGGGATTTCCTGTTTCGATTATTCTTGTGAGATTTAAAGAGAATTTGGAGTCAGACATATACGGGATTGAGGCATAGAATAATTTTTTTGGGACATCAAAGTTGACTGTTGGAGGTTGTAAGAACTGTGTTAATAACTTATTGGTGATTTTATGAACTATCTTGTGGATAGGAGTTTATCTTGAAAAAGTTGAATAAAAAGAGTATTTCTTTGTGAAATATTGCCAAGTTGAAGAATATTTTAGAGCTCTATGGACCCAAGGTGTAGATGGTATTAAGTTTGAAAGAATATTGACAGGAGCTATAGTAGTTATTGGCTAAGCCCGTATATGTCCGCTTTCTATAAACAGAAGTAGTGAACTCGGAATTATGTCTCGTTACATTAATATCTAAAAATGGAAAGACTACCTTCGCTCTCTACCTTACCTCCATGGTAAATTGAATGTTTGGATGAAGTTGATTAAATTATTATTCCAAAAATAAAAGAACATTGCCAAGAGTGCTGGAACAAGAACAAAAGTGTCGTCTAAACATTATCTCTGCGATCAAAAAGACGGTTTTAAAATTAAATGGATTACAACTCGTTTTTAAAAAATTTCCATTTGTTCAAGGTCAGACATAAAAAAAGTTAGCAAAAAATGGGGGGCCCGCAGGAGGCGACCCATGGCAACTCCATCGACCTGCGAATAGAGTTGCTTATTAAAAATGAACAGTGAATCTTGCACTGCAAGTTCAAGTAGTTGTTTAAGATTGATCTGTTAAAACCATGAAAAACTGTATCTTCGCTAATAAAAACCTTATCTAGAATAATATTGATCGTTTCATTAAGTGGGACATTAGTGAAAAGAGACTCTACATCAAAACTTACCATGTAATAGTCTCCATCTTGGTTGGTAATTTGCTGTTGGAATTCGTAACCATTTTTTAAAGAAAATTCATTGCTACTATATTCAGAAAGTAAACCGGCTAAAAATTTGGAGATAGAGAACGAAGGACTATTATAGGCAGCCATAATGGGTCTAAGAGGTATATTAGGCTTGTGAATTTTGGGTTGGCCATACAAAATACTGAAAGAAGAGCCAGTCACAAATAGTTGTTGATATGTGGTCTCATTAATAATATTTTCACTTTTAATTTTTCTTAATAATCTATGATTTATCTTCCCTTTTTGTATATGTCGAGAAAAGTGGGTTCACCATGAGCTTTAAATTTGGTGGTATCAGACAAGATATTTTCCATTTTTCCACATAATCGTTCTTATTCAGAATCACAACACCTTTGTCCTTTATCGGGCTTACAAATTACAATGTCCTCGCGTTTTTTCAAGTTTAAGAGTATGCTCAGAAATGCAGTTTTTTCTAAAAAAAAGGAGTTCCAGTTAGTTTCAAATGCCATAAGTTTTGTGGACTAAATTTGAGATTTTCTGTTGGAGATTACCAATATTTTTATAAACATCAAGTTTTATAAGTCTTTGGAACATGACCTCAAATGGTAAAAAGAATCTGGCATAGTTGGGTCTAAAAGATGGCAGACAAAAGTCCAAACCAAAAGATAGTAAAAATTCCTCTCTCTTCGATAAAATGTAATCAGATAAGTTAAAAATACAGTGGTTTCTGAGTTGGAAATCAGGAATAACAACTTCATCCAAACATTCAATTTACCATGGAGGTAGAGAGCGAAGGTAGTCTTCCATTTTTAGATATTAATGTAACGAGACATAATTCCGAGTTCACTACTTCTGTTTATAGAAAGCGGACATATACGGGCTTAGCCAATAACTACTATAGCTCCTGTCAATATTCTTTCAAACTTAATACCATCCACACCTTGGTCCATAGAGCTCTAAAATATTCTTCAAATTGGCAAATATTTCACAAAGAAATACTCTTTTTATTCAACTTTTTCAAGATAAACTCCTATCCACAAGATATAGTTCATAAAATCACCAATAAGTTATTAACACAGTTCTTACAACCTCCAACAGTCAACTTTGATGTCCCAAAAAAATTATTCTATGCCTCAATCCCGTATATGTCTGACTCCAAATTCTCTTTAAATCTCACAAGAATAATCGAACAGGAAATCCCCTGTCTTAACGTAACAAAACTGATCTCTAACAACCCATGTACAATAGGATCATTTTTTAATTTCAAAGATCGCCTGCAGTCCTTCATGCGATCCAATGTGGTTTATAAATTCACATGCCCTGGATGTCCGGGCTCTTACGTTGGATCGACACGGAGGTTACTGCAGGTCAGATATTGCAGCCATTTGGGTTTTAGCTTTCGCACTGGCCAAAGAATTAAGCAGCCAGAATTTTCTAATATTAGAAATCATGCCGCATTATGTAAAACCGAAGTCCTGAAACAACACTTTCAATAATTGGTTATGTAAGGGACCCAGATCAACTTAACAACTTTAGAATCGTTATATATTAAAAGAGGACTGGTTCCCTCTCTCAATAGTAATACTTCCTCAGGAACTTTGTATCTGGCATAGTTGTCGTCTGGCCTTGGACGTCATTGTATGTCATTCCCTCTCTCTCCTGCTTATAGATGGTTGGTGTTTTTGGTAGTCTCTTTTGGTTTCTGTTTTATGTACTTTTTATACTCTCTTACTTTTTTTGTTTTTTTTTAACTTGTAAATTTTAATTACCTTGTGAATTCCTTTTTATGTTAATAATGTATTTTATTGGTGTCTTTTACTTTTGACAGACTGATGATGCACTGAGTAGTGCGATACGTTCTTTGTGCTGTTAATAAACATGGCCTTTTAAACAACATGTGTATCATGGACCTCCTGAAGTCTATATCTTGCTGACTGGAAATTATATATATAATATATATATATATATATATATATATATATATATATATATATATCTTTAAATGGATCTACTGACAAATAAATGATTTAATTTTATTTATTTTGTACAAGTGAAGTGAACCTGATTATGTTAATGATGAATATTAACTATTATTTTGCGCTCACTCTCTCCCTCTCTCTCTCAATATATATATATATATATATATATATATATATATATATTATATATATATATATATATATATATATATTGAGAGAGGGGGGGTGTCCCTCTCACCTCCACGGTTAATTATAGCAAGTCAGTTAGCCACTGAGCCTTCCTAAACCTTGAAGTAATTTTGGCAGATTATCTCTGTCCAAATATAGCATGAGGTCGAAATAGTTGAGAGATGTATCCATGCCTGAGAAATTGCAATTGCTATGCAACACACAACTTCCTTATTCCTTTGGCATAGTTTCTAGACTTTTTTTTATACTAATTAGCCTGTATATGTTTACCTTCGCACGCTACAATATGCTTGTGCGAATAAGAAATAACGATTGCCAAAATTACATCACAAAATTATAACGTATTGTGCGTTATGTTATTCTCTATTACTCTAACTTTATTTACGGCTGGGAAATGAATCATTTGACAAAATAAATGATTTCATTTCATTCATTTTGTGCAAGTGAAGTGAACTTGATTGTGATAGTAGTGAATATTAACTACTATTTTGCGTTCTCTCTCTTTCTGTCGGTCTGTCTGTCTGTTTGTCTCTCTGTAAATTTGGCACAAGCAGAATGTAGCTTGCGAAGGTAAACATCTTCGGGTTAATCAGTACACACACACACACACAAAATGGTCTAGAGACTATGCAAAAGGAATAAGGAAGTTGTTTGTTGCATAGCAATTGAAATTTCTCAGACATGGATACATCTCTCAACTATTTCGACCTCATGCTATATTTGGACAGAGATAATCTGTCAAAATTGCTTTCTAGGTCAGGAAATGAAAATTATGCAACATGCCTGACGGCTCAAAGCGAGTACTAATGTCATTATTTACGTTGTTGCTAAATTAAGTTTACGTTGTTGCTTAGTTAAGTATATATCATTTTAACCAGACCACTCATCTGATTAATAGGGCTGACCCGAAGGTTTATATTTTTGTTTATTTTACGTGGCTGGGAAACCAATTGGTTACTTAGCAACGGGACCTACAGCTTACTGTGAGATCCGCACCACATTAGATCGAGAAATGAGTTTTTAATCACCAGAAATAAATTCCTCTGTTTCCGCATCGGCAGCAGCGGGGAGCGAACTCGGGCTACCAAATCATAGGCGAATATGCAACCCACTCGTCCAGTGAGGAACTACACAAGGTTTTGCAAACGTGTGTTGTTTATTTTTGCGAGCAGTTTTTGAAGTGTCCAGGAAGCCTCTGAATATAGATACGGAATTGGATTATAAAGTTTAGAGCAAAGGATGTAGCTAGGGGTCGAAGGAACGCTGCAAAGAACCTTAAGTAATGCTTACGGTGCACCACGTGAGGTGCATTGATGGCACTTCCATCCTACGGGGCAAATATAGATACGGATTGTTATGCAGGAGTGGGAGAGTAAGATGAAGCTCCGGTAGGCCTATAGATGCTCCGGCTCTACCACACCAGAAATCAAACTGTAGAATCGCCTATAATTTTACAACAATATTTCAAAATTTGGTAGTCACATTAATCATCTTAGAGAGAGAGAGAGAGAGAGAGAGAGAGAGAGAGAGAGAGAGAGAGAGAGAGAGAGAATAAATGCAATGGATATCTATCTAAACCATCAACCCAGATCCTGAACATGTAAAGGTGCTTACTCCAAAGGAAAGATGTTGCTATACAGATCCGGGTTTGGGAGTTACTGCAAAAAAAGCTATTTCAAAACTAAAATAGATTTCTGAAACCAGAATAATAAAGAAAAATGAAAATAAAATGTATATTGCGTAGAGTCATCGTTCTACAATAATAGTAGTACGAAGGACGAATCTGGGAAAGAGGCAGCCTACTTAGCAGTGCTGCCAACTGCTGCATTGGCTCACGAAGAACAAAACAGAAATTCGTCATTAATGTAGTTAGTCAACCAAACCTGGTACCAAACGGTTAAGCTAGAAAAGCTAAAAAGATGAAAAAAAAGCAAGCTAAAGCTCATGTTGGCAAAATAGAGAAAAAAACGATAGGCTATTAGCAAACCTGACATGGTCTAGCTCGTATGTAGTCTCACGTAAAACTGGTTCACCCGTTCATTAGTTTTCCTTACGTATTAAATTCATCAAAATCTATCGAACCTTGCTGATTTGCAAAGTTGTATATTGCTGATATTTTGTAATCATATCCTAATTTATCGATAATAGCATAGAAAAAAATGAAAATCACTTTCCACAACCTTCACATCAGCTCACGGGAAAAAAAATCGAGTACCGCGAAACTTTGATGTGAACTTCCCATTAAATCACATTTTGTCATGCTCTCTATCCACCAATAGGAAGCAACCGGCAGGTCACCCTCTATCGGCTCAGCCAATCAGACGTCTCCGTTTCCATTGGAAAAAATAAATAAACGAAAAATGACAGAAAAACTGGGAGAATAATATACTTCTTCTGCTGCAGGGTTTTCCCTTTGTTCTCGTATACGCTACCAATTTCTTTTCTGGACATTGGAATGTTTTTTTACAGCCATTTTTATGTCAATTTTTTTGTCCTCGTCGAGATCGTCAACCTCAAGTGTTTATATAAAGGGCTGGGATAGTCTCTGCTCAGTTTCTTAAAACAGTGGCTCCACCTCCAGGCTCCAAGCCACGGAAAGTGGCTCAGTGACTCAGTTGTGAGAAACTGCCAGTTCCGGAAACACCAACCGTCGGAGAGAGTCGTGACATTTAATTTACGGAGTCAAAGGTAATGATTATAATTTGCAATTTCTTGTTGTTGCCTCTCTCTCTCTCTCTCTCTCTCTCTCTCTCTCTCTCTCTCTCTTTCCTTCCCCGTTTATAAAAGCAACAGTGTGGAAGAGTTTAAAAGAAAGCTGGACAAAACCATTAGGACACTGTGACTGCACAGTGGAACCTGCTCTTAGAGATAAGTGAGCACACGATGTCTCCTCGGATGGACTAATAAACCTTTGAGACTTCTAATCCTTGTAACAAGCACAAGAGAATGCAGGTTTCCTCTTACACCCACACGAAGAAACAGAACCCTCTCCAAAGCCTTAATTGTCACATCAGTGTGGTTTTCGAACGAAAGTAGTGATCCAAAATTTAGCAACTATTGTGCTTAGGCTGCGTGAGACAACATATAGGCCTACGGCTGTAGGGGGAGGAGTGACGGAGAGGTGAAATGATTAACTATACATCCTCTGGATCCTTCGCTACTTTAGGATAGGTTTACAGATTCCGAACAAAAGGGTTGATCCAAAATCTAAGCAACTTTTGTGCTTAGCATACGGCTGCAAGAGGAGGAGTGACGGAGAGGTGAAAATATAGATCTTCTGGATCCTTTGCAACTTCAGGATAGGTTTAACGTGACACAAATGCGACGAAGTAGGAAAACAGAAAGAAGGTCGATGGAAAAATCAAAGCATTAATCTCACGAAAAATAATCACACACACACACGCACACACACACGCCCACGACACACAGACAACACCACACACACACACATATATATATATATATATATATATATATATATATCTATATATATATCGTCTCCAAGTGCAGCAAAACGAATATCATAGAATCTCGAAACCTCGAGCTAAAATTCACACGTAACTGCCGGGTTCCTTAGTTTACTCTAGTATGTCTTTTTTTTCTTTTTTTTTTTATTTATTTAATCTTGAAGGCACGTCCTAAGGTTGCATAGACCAGGTACCTGGGTTTTTCAATGAAGCTTGGACGCACAAGGCGTAGTATCAAAGCATCAAGTTATAAGCGGAAAAAAAGTCAATCACGATCGTGATATGTTTTTTCTACATAAAAAAACCCACAAGGACAAGAAAAAAGTTATGCGTAATTAAAATGCATCAAGTCATAAGCGAAATGTTGCGGTCATACACGGACCAAAAAGAAACAAAAAAAAAAAAAAGTCATCAGTCCCCATCATGATTTTTTTTCACATAAAAACACAAGGGCAAGAAAAAAGTAATAGGCAATTAAAAAAAATCGTCTGAAAGGATTCCGAGGGAGGGAATGTGGCATTTCGTGGAATTTTTCTCATCTATTGTGTGTGTTTTTTTTTTTTTTTTTTTTTTTTGCATTCGTCGTTGCCTGCAAGGGAATAAATATATACTTTATAAACGCACATGAAAAGCAATTTGCATGAAAAAACTACTTCAAGCAGCACCATTCGTATTGACCATCAAGCTAAACTGAATCAATTGCTTAAGAATAAATAGGTTATTCCTAGTTTCTCTCTCACTCTCTCTCTCTCGGAAGAGAAGTAAACAAAAATGAAATGACAGAAAAAAATAAGGAAAACAAAGAACAAGATAAAAGTATGGATGCAGAGATACTCATTGATATACATATGAGGCAATAAAGCAGCATACCTACGAAGAAATAAATTAAACGATATGGCAACAGAAAAAGCAAATCCCGAAGAGGCTCTACCCAGATCTACACAATGACGGGAAAGAGGAAAAAATAGACAAAGAAAGACAAAATCTGCAACCTTTTGAAAAGAGGGAATTGCAGATTTGGAGAAAGATGTTACTACAAACATCCTAAGGTATGTCACAACTATGAAATATATGGTAAATGTGCATACCTAGATGGATATGGGGATGATTGCAGAGATCTGCATCCAAAAATATGCAAAAACCTAAAAGAAGGAAAAGGATGTAAGTTCGACAAAAAATGCAAATATATGCACCCTGTAGCCATGAATCATAATCAAATAAATAACCAACCAAGTAATAAAATCCAAAATAAGATAGAAACAAATAAAGAGAGAAATCAAGAATATCAGGTAAAAGAGAAAAGCAAACCACCAATGAGATATGCAGAGATGTCAGCAAAAAATTTCAATGCATCAGCTCCAAAATTCTACTCAAGGATAATAACTGTATTTATTATGCAAGAGGATATTGCAGAAACGGAAGGAAAATTGCAGATTCAGACACAAAATGAATAATTATGATGAAGGAAGATCAAATATTATGGAAAAGTTGGATTGGATGTCAGAATTTCTGTAAATGAAAAAAAGAACAACATACCAGAACAGGAAAGAGACATGGGAAAATCCTTATTACTACCAATATTAAATGAAGGGAAAAACACGCAAACCATCATAGTGATGAATGCGCAGGGTTTAGTTACGAGTAACTCAAAAAGAAAAATAGAGTACTTAGAAGAACTAACCCAAATTGAAAAGAAAATAGATATAATGAATATAAGTGAAACCTGTATTCCCAAGAGACTGGGAATGATGATCAATAAAAGGGTTCCAAACTTATAGATCAGATAGAAAAAATAGGAATCAAGGGGGAACCGCAATATATGGGAAGACAAAAAACAAGGAAAAATATATGAGAAATATAGTAACTCAGGAATGTGAACTAATAGCGGTAGAATTTGAATCTGAAAAATTAATGAACATAGTAATATATAGACCTCCTAATACTAAAGAGTTTGACTTAATAATTGAAAAATTGGATGATATATGTAGAAATCACAAGGACTGGACTATTCTCCTATCTGGTGACTTCAACTTTCCTTTCGTCGAATAGAATGAAAGAACGAATAGGAGATTGTGGATGTACTTATACATATAAAAAAAGAGAGTAATAGTAGTGCAGAAGATAAGAGGCAATTCGAAAAGCTATTAGATATGCTACTAGAATACAACATTCAACAAATAAATCACCTGCCAACAAGAAAGGAAAATACTTTAGACCTAGTATTTGTGAACGAGGTGAATTATGTTAAAGAAATAATAGTTTATATTGCGAGTATTTCAGACCATAATGTCATAGAATTAACAGTTCATTCCAAAGCAAGTGAAAACAGAGATAAGCAAGAAATGAAAAAGTGGGAAGGATATGGAAAATACAACTTCTACAGTAAAAATATAAAATGGTCAGAAATAAATGAAGAATTAAACAAAGATTGGGATAACATTTTCGTAGCGATGACATAAGGGTAAATACGGAGATATTATATAAAAATATTAGAAAATAGTGGATAAATATATACCGAAGAAGAAAAGTAAACATCATTCATGCATACCAAGAGACAGAAGGATCTTGTTCCAGAAAATCAGAAAGTGGAAAAAAGGTCTTGCAAAAGAAAAAAATGCATGGAAAGTTATAGAACTAAAAAGTAAGATAGAAAATGCAGAACAAAGATATACAATCAAAAGAAAATGAAAAACGGGAATTGGAAGAAAAAACCCTATTAAATATCAAGCGAAAAACCCAAACTATTATACTCATATGCGAAGAAGATGAATAAAAGAAGAATAGAAATAGGCCCTCTGAGAATTGAAGGGAGATTAACGAATGAAAAAAAGGAAATTTGTTTCAACATACTGGCAGAACGATATAAAGAGAGAATTCACCCCTAGAATAGATAATGAAGATAATGATATAGAAGTAAGGGACGAAAAATAGTGAATATCTAGCTGACATAGAAATTAATGAAGCTGATATTGTGCAGGCAATTAATGAAATTAAAAATGGAGCTGCTGCAGGGCCTGATGGAATCCCTGCTATTTTGTTAAAGAAAGTAGTTCATTCTATCGCAAAGCCACTTGCAATATTATTAAGACAAAGTGTAGATACAGGCAAGATTTATGATGAGCCCACAAAGTTAGCATATATCACCCCTACTTTTAAAAGTGGATCAAGACTTGAGGCAAGTAATTATAGTCCTGTGAGTCTAACATCACATATTATGAAAGTGTATGAAAGGGTAATGAAGAAAAATATTATGAAACATTAATAAAAAAAATAATTTGTTTAATATAGGACAACACGGTTTCGTACCCGGAAAAAGTACACAACCCAACTGTTAGTCCACCGTGAGAACATATTCAAAATATGAAAAGCGGAAATGAAACAGGTGTGGTTTATCTAGACTTTGCAAAAGCTTTTGACAAAGTAGACCATAATATATTAGCAAAGAAAATTAGAAAACACAATATCGTAGATAAAATAGGAAGATGGTTAAAAGAATTTTTACACAACAGAAAACAGATAGCTATTGCAAACGATGAGAAATCGGATGAAACCAAGGTAATATCCGGTGTGCCACAAGGTACGGTGTTAGCTGCAATACTGTTTGTTATTATGATTGAAGACATAGACAGTAATGTTAAGGATTCGGTAGTGAGTAGTTTCGCTGATGACACAAGAATAAGTAGAGAAATTACTTGTGATGAAGATAGGAACGCTCTACAAAGAGACCTTAACAAAGTATATGATTGGGCAGAGGAAAATAGGATGGTATTTAACTCTGATAAATTTGAATCAATAAATTATGGAGACAGAGAAGGAAAGCTATATGCATATAGGGGACCTAATAATGAGACAATCACAAATAAGGAAGCAGTTAAAGACCTTGGTGTGATGATGAATAGCAACATGTTATGCAATGATCAAATAGCAATTCTTTTGGCAAAATGTAAAGCAAAAATGGGAATGTTGTTACGGCACTTCAAAACAAGAAAAGCTGAACACATGATTATGCTTTATAAAATATATGTTCGTAGTCCACTTGAATATTGCAATATGATATGGTACCCCACACTATCAAAAGGATATTGCACAAATAGAGAGTGTACAAAGGTCCTTTACAGCTAGAATAGAAGAAGTTAAGGACCTTGACTACTGGGAAAGACTACGATCATTAAAAACATTATATAGTCCTAGAAAGGAGAAGATTAAGAACGCTACATGATAATTCAGGCATGGAAACAGATAGAAGGAATAACAGAAAATATCATGGAACTAAAAATATCAGAAAGAGCAAGCAGAGGTAGATTAATAGTGCCCAAAACAATACCAGGAAAAATAAGGAAAGCACACAGGACATTAATCCACTACGCACCAGCATCGATAATGCAGCGTCTATTCAATGCGTTGCCAGCTCATCTGAGGAATATATCAGGAGTGAGCGTAGATGTGTTTAAGAATAAGCTCGACAAATATCTAAACTGCATCCCAGACCATCCAAGATTGGAAGATGCAAAATATACCGGAAGATGTACTAGCAACTCTCTGGTAGACATTAGAGGTGCCTCACACTGAGGGACCTGGGGCAACCCGAACGAACTGTAAGGTCTGTAAGGTAAGGTAAGGTCTCCTATACATGTTACATCTACACGAATACATGAGTACTCATATGTTATACATATGAGCACGCGTGATATTATATTAAAAAAAAGGCGGTTGTCGTAATAATTGTATGGCCATTACATACAAAATACGGCTTAGGTTATCGTAGGTAATTGCTAGACCATTACATCGACAAAATAAGGGCTTAGGTATTCGTAGTAAGTTAATTTAGTAATTGCATTAGAGAGTTACATAAAAACAAAATAAGGCCTTGAGGTTATCGTTTTTGAGTAATTGCATTGACATTACATGCAAAATAAGGCTTAGGTTATCGTAGTAATTGCATAGACATTACATACAAAATAAGGCTTAGGTTATCGTAGTAATTGCATTGACATTTCATACAAAATAAGGCTTAGGTTATCGTAGTAATTGCATAGATATTACATACAAAATAGTGCTTAATTAATGAAATGTGGTCGAAGTTAATAACGTACATAAATGGGGTTTTGATACGTACATTTATACGGATAGAATTCATTCAGGAGGAAACTCAAAAAAAAAAAAAACAGGAATTTGTGACAGCATTTTTCTCCAATTCATTTTGACATTTCTCACTAAATAGTCTTAGTAAGTAATTTTGCTACTAGTGATTCACCTGTTTTTTTCTTTACTATTAAAAAATCTTTATAAAATGAATTGGAATTATTTACACAAAACTCTGACTTCTATGGTCACTTGAAGGTTATATTACCTCCGCATAATACTTCAGTCCTTGTACGGGTTTAGTGCCGCCAGTGCACCTCACGCGGTGCACTGTAGGCATTACTTATTAAGGATCTTTGTAGGGTCCCTTCGGCCTCTGGCTGCAACATCTTTCATTCCTTTTACTGTACACCTATCAAACCTTCTTACCTTCAGTTTCAGCGCTAAATGGCCTCATAGGTCCCAGCGCTTGGCCTTTGATAAGTAACGTATTGTAAGTAATCAAAGGTGAATTATTCCCCTGAATATGACCTATTTTCTTGCAGGTCAGAATATGGGGGCCCAGGATAAGCCTGACAGTAGAGAGGCGATTCATCTGAAGAAGTTCCAGCCACTTGCTGAACAACCCACCAGTCTGCCACCGACGCATAAAGATGGTAATTATCTTCGTGGTACTCAGGCTTTACTTTGTATATATATATATATATATATATATATATATATATATATATATATATATATATATATTATATATATATATATATGTATATATATATACATATATATATATATAATATAAATAATCTATATATAGATATATATATATATATATATTAATGTAATATATATATATTCTGCAGAGAGAGAGGTTTCAGGATGTGCTGGTGTCAAGGAATGTGGTTGTAACATAAAAACGTGTTTTTTTCTTCTTTGCAAAGCTGATTCTGACTAGCATTTTGAACAGCATATTTAAAAACGAAGGCATTTTTTTTTCTTTTTTGACAAATTCCTTAAGAAGACAAACTGGAATGCCTTCATCCGGTGCAAAAGGATATGAGTAAACACACACGCACACACACACACACACACATATATATATATATATATATATATATATATATATATATATATATATATATATACATATATTATACTATATACACTTACAAAATCACGAGAATTGTTTATTGGGTTTTCCCTAAGGACAACTTTCGTTTTTTTTCTTTCTATGCAGTCTTTGGACAAGGGAATGTTTGACATTTCATACGTAGACACACACACACACACACACACACACATATATACATACATATATATATATATATATATATATATATATATATATATGTAGTATATGTGTGTGTGTGTGTGTGTGTGTGTGTCTACGTATGAAATGTCAACATTCCTTGTCCAAAGACTGCATAGAAAGAAAAAAAACGAAAGTTGTCCCTATGGGAAACCCAATAAACAATTCTCGTGATTTTGTTTTGTAAGTGTATATATATGTATATATATGATATATATATATATATATATATATTATATATATATATATATTTCTATATATATATGTGTTGTGTTGTGTGTGTGTGTGTGTGTGCGTGTGTGTTTACTCATATCCTTTTGCACCCGGATGAAGGCATTCCAGTTTGTCTTCTTAAGGAATTTGTCAAAAAAGAAAAAAAAAATGCCTTCGTTTTTAAATATGCTGTTCAAAATGCTAGTCAGAATCAGACTTGCAAAAGAAGAAAAAAACACGTTTTTATGTTACAACCACATTCCTTGACACCAGCACATCCTGAAACCTCTCTCTCTGCAGAATCGTCCATCGCAAGTCATTCTAAAATATAAATAAATAAAACCAGAAGATGTCTTTGCAGAGCTGAAACTGAGAGAGCTGCAATCAAACGGAAGATGGGCAGCTGCCATTACCACGATGTGTTACTTCTACGGCAACATGTCGGTGGCTGCCCATTTGCCCAAGGACCCGAGACAAGCGACGTGGCTCGTCTCGAAGTCACCGCTGCCAACCCTGGCGATGTGTCTCGCGTACTTGGCCGTCGTCACGTGGTTAGGGCCGAAATACATGAGGAACAGACAGCCAGTCAGGGGTCTCAGGGTAGCCATGATGATCTACAACGCCTTCCAGGTTATCTTTAACTTCTGGATTTTCTTCGGGGTAAGTTTTAAAGGATTCTTGTAGGAATTGAGGGTTACGTGACAGGATACCGTTTAGTGTTTTCGTTAGGTAATGGAGATATGCCACTCGAATATGAAAGGCGTCATGTAGACGAAAACCTATGAAAATGAAATTATTTTTTCTCTTTTATTTCAGCATTTTTCATATAACTTTTTCTAGTTTTGCAGAAGATAGGAACCCTTTTCAAGCAGCTTGAAATAAAGAGAAGAAATTCAAGTGAATGGCAATGTTTTCTTCATATGCCTACATTCTGTTTTACCAAGTACTCATGTATGGTTGAACTGTTTTTTTTTTTTTTTTTTTTTTTTCTCAGGCCGCAGCCAACGGATGGTTGACCACATACTCTCTCTTCTGCGAGCCTTGCAACTTCTCCAGCCAATCAGAAAACGCCGTTGGGGTAAGGCTTCACCAATTAATCCCGTTATCTCTTACTCGGGGAGTAAGCCTACAGACTACTTTGCTGTTGTTTTTTATGTTGTTTGTTCTTACTGTTGTTGTTCTTGTTCGGGGTTGGAAAGCCCTATTGAAAAGCATAAAAAGGCCAGAAAAAAGTGTTTCGCGTTGAGTGAAAGATACAGAAATTTTAGGATAGGATCTTTATGATTTATTCATTAGAATGAAATAGCAAAAAATAGTGTGCATCTTAAACAATGCAGAACAATTATTTCTAATAGAATATAACGTATTTACTTAAATTTTCGTTGGTGAAACAACGCTCTCTTTGACTGTAGATTTTACACGCGTCCCTGCGTAAGCTGGAGGTCTGATCATACTTTGCTTTGCCTTACATATTGCTCCTTAATCATTTGCACTGCAGACTTCTCATCCTCTTTTTACACGGCGACGACCTTGGCTAAATGTATACATATAATCACACGGAGGCAATCACAGATCAAGCAAGGCTAGAGCGATAGCGGAGCCTCTACAAACATTGTGAATCAGATGAGAATATATAACGAATTTTTGAAATTACAAAAGGCTGGTGAACCAAGCGTCTTTGAGCGAGTGACGGCGTGCAATTGCTAATCACGTGTGACAAAGGAAATGTAGCAGCTGATGATGAAGCGCATTGCTCAGGATTCTCAAGGTGCATACATAGCGAAGTATGCACATTGAAATTATGAGGAAAGTAGGGAAGAAATTATGAGGAAAGTAGGGAAGAAAGTATGAGGAAAGTAGGAAAAAAAGCATTAGGAAGGTAGGAAAGAAAGTATGAGGAAAGTAGGGAAGAAAGCATGAGGAAAGTAGGGAAGAAAGTGTGAGGAAAGTAGGGAAGAAAGCATGAGGAAAGTAGGGAAGAAATTATGAGGAAAGTAGGGAAAAAGCATGAGGAGAGTAGGGAAGAAAGTATGAGGATAGTAGGGAAAAAAGTATGAGGAAAGTAGGGAAAAAAGCATGAGGAAGGTAGGAAAGAAAGTATGAGGAAAGTAGGGAAGAAATTATGAGGAAAGTAGGGAAATAGCATGAGGAAGGTAAGAAAGAAAGTATGAGGAACGTAGGGAAGAAAGCATGAGGAGAGTAGGGAAGAAAGTGTGAGGAAAGTAGGAAAGAAAGTATGAGGAGAGAAAGGAAAAGAGAATATAGAAGGAAAAAGTTGGTCATTCTTTCAAGTTGGTTTGGACGGGGAGAGAGGCCGAGAGATATTAAAAGGCATAGAAGCGCCTCAGTGGCGAGGTTGATATGGCGTTTGCTTGCCACCTCGGTGGTCGCGGGTTCGATTCTCGGCCATTCCATTGAGGAGTGAGAGATGTGTATATCTGGTGATAGAAGTTCACTCTCGACGTGGTTCGGAAGTCACGTAAAGCCGTTGGTCCCGTTGCTGAATAACCACTGGGTTCCATTCAACGTAAAATCACCATAAAAACAAACAAAATAAAAGGCATAGATCTTTGTCTTAATGACAGAGAGAGAGGGTCTTTAAAATTGGAAGGATCATGAATTTATAATATTATTTGAAATGAGAGGCTTTAAGATACATAGAAGGCTAGGGGCTATTTTCAAGAAAAGTCGACATAGCATTGAAGAATGTTCCGTGAGGGTATAAAAACATCTTTTTCATTATCCATTTTTTTTTGTAACTGATCAATTCACGAATATGATGATCTTGTTTTCCAAAGTAGCCAAGCTCCCTTGAATGCATTTATGAATGAGCATTAGGGAGAGTGTATTAAACAATGATATCATTTACAAGGAATAAAAAAAATAATGATAAAAATAGGCCCTTGGGAAAGAAAATCATTTGCTTCGTAAGGCATTTATTTAATCCTGAGGAAGGTAATTGAAGAATCATAAACAAAAGACGATAAAATTCTACACGTACAGAAATATATAGTATATATACACACACACATATTTCACAAGGAGGTCAGGGATCTCGAGTAACGTAACAGCGGGCATTTTCTAGTCACCTTGGTCAAATTCAAGGTTATTTTTTGTGAAAGTTTTTTTGTTATTTGCTAACAAGTTTTTCTTCTCGTTTTTTGTAAGAGAAAATAATGCGTTCGATGACATCATCGCTTTTCGTCCGGGGAATGTTTATCGTGCAATCTAAGTTATTTATGTTGGAGTGTTTTACTCATTTGTATAAACGTCAGTGGTTAAATCATTTAAGTATTATTGCAAAATTGAGTGGACGAATATAAATTAAATAAGTGTCTATGTTATGTTTTCCACTAAAATGAAATGAAATACACACATACATATATTCACACACACACACACACACACACACACGCACACACACAACACACACACATAATAGTTAATATATATATATATCTTATATTCTTTTTTTATTAATATATTATCTATATATCTATATATCCATATATATGTATATTTATATATTTGTATATATTTAACATAGTTTACACACACACACACACACACACACACACACACACATATATATATATATATATATATATATATATATGTGTGTGTGTGTGTGTGTGTGTGTGTGTGAATATATGTATGTGTGTATTTCATTTCATTTTAGTGGAAAACATAACATAGACACTTATTTAATTTATATTCGTCCACTCAATTTTGCAATAATACTTAAATGATTTAACCACTGACGTTTATACAAATGAGTAAAACACTCCAACATAAATAACTTAGATTGCACGATAAACATTCCCCGGACGAAAAGCGATGATGTCATCGAACGCATTATTTTCTCTTACAAAAAACGAGAAGAAAAACTTGTATGTGTGTATAGAGAGAGAGAGAGACAGACAGACAGACAGACAGACAGAGACAGAGACAGAGAGAGAGAGAAAGAGAGAGAGAGAGCGAAGCTGCTCCCAAGTACGAAGGTAAAAATGAAAAAATGAAGCAAATTGCTGCTGAGGAATAATGAAAATGTCATTTTTTTTTCTTTTAACAATATTTTTTATTTTTATTTTTCTCTCATTCCAGTTCTTGCACGTGTCGTACTGGTACTACATATCCAAAATAGTCGACTTCATCGACACCGTAAGTATAAAGATTAATCTTGAAAATGATTCCGTGCATAAAGTGATTTGGCTTAGGATAAACTGGCTTTATGCCAGCACGTGACCTCCCCCCAGGGCGCACTGCAAGTGTGGGCAGGTGTTTAAAGGAGAAAGACGGCTGGTGTGAACATTTGAACTTCACCTTTTCGAAAAATGTAATTGTTTAAAAAAAATTTATCTAGTCTTTTCTACTAACGAGGGTCCCTGTAAAATAATTATAGCCTTGGATTTACTTTAGAAGGTAATTAAGGTAATTCTGGGGTCACTGACAAGGAGCTATGATATAGAATAAGTCTTTAAAATAGTTACTCAAATAATACACACACACACACGCACACACACACACACACCCACACACACACATATATATATATATATTATATATATATATATATATATAATAATATAATATATATATTATATAATATATATATATTCTAGACGTTTAGTGTGTGTATTTAATTCATTTGGCTTTCCAAATTGTCATTTTTAATGTTTTTTTGCATCGTTTGATTAGTTTACCTTCAAATTAAAACTAATACAAATAATCAAGTTCCATTATTTTTGGTCTGTACGAATGTATACGTGTGTCTGTTCAAAAAGGCTAAATGAGGATATATATATATATATATATATAGTATATATATATATATATATATATATATATATATATACTCTATTGATCGCAATATAAAGAATTAAATATACCCTCCACAGATGACCTTAGCAGCTGTGAAGACATAGCTATCTAAAGAAAAACTAAAATAAATAAATAAGTAAAAGTCCATTTTTTTTCTTCAGATATTCTTCGTGGTGCACAAAAAGTACGACCACATCTCACTCCTTCACGTCAGTCACCACGCTCTGATGCCCGTCAGCACTTGGTTTGGGCTTCGATACCAGCCTGGTAGGTTACAATTCCCGGTTCTGGAATGTCAGATCATTGGAAAAGACTGCCTGATGAAAATGAAGCACTGGAAGGTTTACTGGAAAGAAAATTCAATTGAAAATATTGGTAATCAATTAACTGACAGCCCAACACAAAATGCAATAATGTTAGAACAATAATTGGTCTGCTTGAGTTACAGACTGTTGAAAACACACCTTTATCGCTTAGAGACACTATTGAATTATTAAAGCGCCTCAGTGGCGTGATCGGTATGGTCTTGGCCTGCCACCGCGGTGGCTGTGAGTTCGATTCTCGGGATTGAGGTGTAAAAAATGTGTATTTCTGGTGATAGAATTCACTCTCGACGTGGTTCGGAAGTCACGTAAAGCCGTTGGTCCCGTTGCTGAATAACCACTGGTTGGAATTCATGCAACGTAAAAAGAACAGAAACAAACAGACAAAACTATTGAATGATTGATTTATGGTCACCTATACTGGCGTCACAACATCTAGGTTATTGACTCCGTACTGATAGCTCGAAAAAAAACTAATTAATGAAACTGACTTTTCTTCAAAATGTCACAAAATAAAACAAAGTATTGTTCATTATTCGCGAATCTTCACTCATATACGCAAACATACCCAGGAAGGTAGCGCATTTCTCTCTTCCAAAATATTTTCCTTTTTCATCCGCCAGGTGGCCACACTACCTTCATGGGCTTTTTGAACTCCTTCGTGCACGTCGTCATGTATTCGTACTACCTCCTGGCAGCCATGGGCCCACGAATCCGCCCTTATCTCTGGTGGAAGAAGTACATCACCACCGTTCAGATGGTGCAGTTCGTCGCCATGTTCCTGCACTCCTTTGTGGTGAGTTTCCCGCCGTGTTCCTTCTAATGTCTTGATTGAAAGTTGTTTTTAGCTTTTTCCATACCTTTCTTGCTGTCATTTTTTGTATATGTCAATAGTTAATGTTGTCATACTTGAAGCACTACAGTTTCTGTATTGCTGCTTTATCACGTTAATATGTATTTAAATTTAACAAAACTGAAAAGCTGTAACGAGTCTTACGTCATACTATTTCAGAACCAAAACGATTTATTTTTGCATTCCATTTACAATAAAATAAAAATAAAAACTCTTTCGATAATAATAGTAAACCGACGGAAAGTAAAACACCAAACAGTATGGTAATGAGATAATGGAATTGTCCAATATGATGCCAAACAAGCCAATGAATAAATAAATAAATAAAAATGAAAACGTTGGAGACTTACAGAAGTTACATTGTAACTCTTATCATCATAACGTTTTCACCTTCCATTTATTTAGTTATGTTACAAAAGGACGAAAAGTACAACACCTTCCAGTATAATAAGGAGATAAAGCAATTCTCCACCTTGGTGACAAATAACAGAGAAAGAAATCATGAATAACAACAATGGAGCCTTACAGTTTATCCTCCCTGGATTCTTATTGGTATTTCATTGATTACCTTTGCGTTTCCCACGAAGCCCGTGATCTTCCTGGACTGCAACGTGCCCCACGAAATCACCCGCTGGGTGGGAGCATTGGCCTTCGTCTTCCAGATCCTCTTCACGGACTACTACATCAATGCCTACCAGAAAAAGGGGCTTCCTTTCGAGGTAGGATAAGCCTATGCTGAACCTCAAAAGTTCGGTCGAAGTGTATGTTTTGTCTTAATAATTTATATATATTTTCTTATTTATTAATTTATCCTCTATTGCATTTCCTATTATCTACTATAACATTTTTTTTTTCCGCGCCAACCTTTCCCCCACTTTTCAGATGTGCAAGCTCCACTCTGACTTCTCCCAGAGCCAGTCGCCGAACGTTTACAGAACCCGCGAAGCTGTCCCTCAGGACCCGAGTCCTCTGACAGGCGCCATTAGGAAGGGAAGCGTCGGATCTACTACTACCTGCGGCGTCAACGAGCCTCCTCCACTAGAGGACACCCTGCGCAGGAGATCACCCGTGGAGACCGTGTCTTGATCTGGGGCGTTTAGTCGCTGTGTTAAACTGTGGCTGTTGTCGTTTATAACTATCGGTTATACAAAGGTATATTCGGTCCTGTTGAAAACGTATGTTTGTTTTTAAAAACGAAATAAAATCTTGTATTACTCGATCGGAGAGATATGAGAAATCGGAATATGAGCTACTTACGACAAAGTGAAACAAGTATCTAAAGACAAAGGGTTATCAGGCTATGTACGTCCATACTGTACATAACCGCTTACATAATACATAATTTGCGTCAGCGTGTGTGTATATTATAAGGTGTAACAATTACTACAGAATTTATGTTCTTTCACTACAAATAATTCGCTCCGTTCTCTGCTAACCATGAGTCCAGTACAGAGGTCTGCTTTCTTTCAAAGCAGAGAACAGGATCTTTGGCTTTTAGATTGTAGTCTAAGCCTGCGCATTTGATTAGTTTGACCATGAAGTATCAAACATTGACGTGAGATCGAATTTATATTTCATTATAAAGGCATCTTATCATTCATCAGTTGCTTAGTTTTCTTATCGTGTGTATGAGATGTTTTGGCAATGCCTTCTCATTATTAATTCGATTTCATCAGCTGTTTTGTGCTGTGCCATGTGTGTTAATAAAGCAATGTTAATATGAGTATATCTGCACGTTGTATTTTTAACATGCAAATATGCAGTGGTCTGTGAAATTGTGTAATATTTCAATAATAAAGCAATGTCAACCTAAATAAATTCATATGTTGCATCTTAAGGAGATTTTACTTAAATAGTTTGTAAACCTTAAAGATACTTAACAATTGGGGCTATATAGTACCCGTGAATCACATGACAGAAGTGTAAGAATCAAGCAGCAGATGAAAGAAGATATGGCAAATAGAATTGCAGCTATTTTTTCTTCTTTTTTTAGCTGATAGGTAAGATGGGTGAAAGAAGAGAGAGGGCAGTTAGCAAGCTAACTATTTAAAATCCCAAGAGTGATCAATGTAAGAATAGCGGATTTACAGTTAAGTAAAAGAACCTTTGCTGGAGTTAGTCGAAAGGAACATAAGCTGGTTGCGCTCAGTTATCTTTCAGTCAAAACAATTAAACATTAATAACGTCTCTTTCTGACAGACTGGCCAAAGATTAAAGATTCTCGCGTTGACACTGCCAGATTCGTCCACCTGTTTCTGCCCTGAACAGCTGATTACATAACTGGTTTTGAGAGATATTTCAAGGACTGATACCCTTCCTGACTCCAACCTTCCCTGTTTGTCCGGGCTTGGGACCGTCTTTGAATTTGGGTTAAATTCCAAGAATGGATTGGTCTGAAAAGAAGAAGACACAGTCAAATGCGTCTAATAAACAACTCAGAATATAGCATTCACATTTTTCTAAAGTAATGCTGATATTTTTTTAGACCTGCACATCAAAGATCTGGTGGACTTTCAACAAGCGCATGTTTTGTCAGTCAATTTGTCATCAAACTTAATAACTTTCAGATGACGTATCTTGTGTTTACCAAAGATTCGCGTAGCCTCTTTTGTTTACGTCCTCGTGAAGTTCGAAAAGTCTACCCATTCGTCCTCTAAGTCCGCCGAACTTAGCCTTCTAGTCGGAATTTTTGAATTTGGTGGAGAATTTGATGAAAAGATATGTCAAAAGCAATCTATATCTTTAGAAGCATGAATAAAACCGCATCAATGCTTTCTTAATAATTATCGAAAACTCTAAGTGTAAATATTCTCTTGCTGTGTTTCTGGTTCAATTTGTCTGTTAAATACCGCCTCTTTTAATTATTACCAGTATGAAGTTTCCAAAAAGCCTTATGACATAGATCAAAATACGAAATAAAAAGTATTCATGTCCTTAAGTTTGTATATTTAAGAGTATTTATTTTTATGTCTATGCATATAATTTTTTTTTCACGAGGAGTTTGAAAATGAAAACAATAGCTTTTCTTGAACTAATTCTAAAAAGAAAAAAAAAGTTAGTATTCTATTTCTAAAATCTACATATAATGTTTTACTGAACTAAGCGATCTAACAGGAGACCTTTTTTTTTTTTTCTTTTTTTTTTCTCAGTTTTGCAAAACTGGGCTCTCCGTAACTTAATTTGATTACTACTTGCTTGTTTTTGTTGACAATACTTTAGGTAGTAAATGCCATTAAATTTAAAAAAAAAAGCTACTTTCCGTGTAACGTGTTCAAGAGGGAAATAGTTGTATAGAATAAGGACAATGTACTAAACCTATAGCGTTATGTTTCTGGCATTACTTTCCCCATCTGTAAAACACGTGGAACATTATCATAATGATCTAGGTGTCAGCGATGTTTGCCGTTATGCGAATGTCCCATTTTATCTGTATCTCACGCTGTGTCACAACTAATCGCCTTTTTATAACATTCACTAGTCAGTTTTCACGCGTTGTCTTCAATGTTATCAGAATTCTGACTAAGTAGAGGCCTTTCTGTTAAAGGACTCCATGTATACCATTGCAAGCGACCAATGGAATCACAAGTAAATCTTTGTATGGGGTTTTCACACGATGTCTCCTCGGATAGACTAACAAGCCTTTGAGACAATCCTAATCCTTGTAACTCCTCCTGTCAAAAGTGGGCGGAGTCTAGTGGTCGAACGATCACCATAGACCTGTGTGGATGGGTTTATCTATACTCTGTTTTCTTCCATCTGTCCACCCGCCTGTGGTGTTTGCGTATGGTAACACTGCGTCCCAGGCTTTAGATAGTTATGCTATGTGTAAGTTTTAGGTAAATAAAAGGATATCTGGGTGTACATTTGCTACTGTAAAGTGTTTTAATAATTTACAGTATGCGAATTACACCGTTTATATTCGAAATAAGTTATTGTTATGTTGTTGAATGTTAGCTGAATGTAACTATCTAAAGCCCGGGACTCAGTGTTACCATACGCAAACACCACAGGCGGGTGGACAGATGAAAAAAAAAAAAAGAAAAAAGAGTATAGTGATGCTGATGCACTCTCCAATAATTCTAAAGTTCAGTAGCTTAGCATCTCCCATAGTGGACGGACGTTTTGCGTGCACAGTGGCTCTAATATCAAGTGATACTGGACAGAATTATTGAGGGAGTTCACTGAATTACACAAAGAACACCTATACCACGAAACGTTCGATCTTAAGACCATAATGACTAATGCAAAAGCAATGATGTATACGAGATACTATCGGGAATCAAATTTCGGGAGGCTCAATCAGTCACAGAAGAAACCGTGGCAAAAAAAAAATCATCAGCTTCAGGACAATCTACTTGAAAAAAAAAATGACTTAAAAAGTCGAAACATCAACGAAATCATGCTTTGGTAGTTAGTACTACGATATGATGCTTATTCTAAGAAAACAAGCATTGACAAGGCCAACTCGTTCCAGCATAACCATAGATAAGGTTAGTGTGACATTATTGTCACATAAGATTTTTTCCTTGACAGTTTTTGGAGTTACACTCTGATTTTACTCAACATAGGTCTAATGAGCTGCTGCCGTCGAAACCAACTGTCGTAACGTATATACCGAGGAAAGGGCTTGGGAGAAAAGAGGCGATCCTTAATTTAACGGTTTTTAGTAGGGAAAATATGCTGTATAACTGTTCTTTTTAATGTAAATGTTCAAGAAAATCATACACTAGTACGTTGTCATGTCATTCTTAATTTTTTTTTTTCACTGCTAATTTCCATTGAATATTGATTAACTATATGCCTGTGATGGCCGCGCATGGTAACACTGCATCCCGGGCTTTAAATAGTTACGCTTTGTGTAAGTTTTAGGTAAATAAAAGGATATCTGGGTATACATTTGCAACTGAAAAATGTTTTAATAATTTACTGTATGCGAATTACACCGTTAATATTCGAAATAGGACATTATTTAAAGCAGTGTTACCATGCGCAAACACCACAGGCGGATGGACAGACGGAAAAAAAAAAAAAACAAGAGTATAGTCAGCTCTAAGATTCATTCAGAAGTCCACATGCTATGGGATGATTTCAATTTCTTATGAAATATGGTCACTTTATTAATATATGTGGTTATATATAGCTTGTCTTCAACGGTGCTTAAATTAACCTTAACTGGTTTAGTGAAATTTTTTAACTTGGTGGGCGTTTCTATGTCAAGCTTGCCAACATGCGTCAGAGAAGACGTATTAAATTAAAAGTGCAGAATTTACAAATAAAATGTATTTCTAGAGTTTCAGGCCTAGTATAGGGTCTTTATTTTTTGTCCTAAAATTTTAAGCCCATGACGTATTCTTGGCAGGTGTGGTACATTTTCGTACGTAAACAAGGCACCTTTTATGTATTGCCAAAGTAAAGTGTCCAAAATTCCTATAATTTGTCAAGAGTGCTCTCAAAATACAATTGAATTATCATCGAAATACTTTTATTTTTTTATAAAATGCATTTTTTAACAAAGTTTCTTCATTATTACAATTTTATTTGCAAGATGGCGATGACTAAACAATAGCTTTTTCGTCGTATACATTGCTTAAGCAGATGCGAGTTAGGATTCTATTTTATAAATCAACCTCAAAGTTTCTTTAAACTAAGCGCCCAAGAACATTCACGAATTGCAAATCCAGTAAGTCAACCAGTTTTGATAAAGGATGACGGTAAGTCGCCATTTCTCTTGGTAAGTCTCCATTACTCATCGTTGAGATTTTTCACCTGTAAAAGTTGGCTTTTTTATACATACTAATACTCACCTATACACGGTTTTTTTTTTTTTTTTTCAGCTGTCCATCCGCCTGTGGTTTTTGCGCATGGTAACACTGCGCCCTGGGCTTCAAATAATATCCTATTTCGAATATTAACGGTGTAATTCGCACACAATAAAATATTAAAAAACTTTTCAGTTGCAAATGTATGGCCAGATATCCTTTTATTTATCTAAAACTTACACATAGCGTAACTATTTAAAGCCCGGGATGCAGTGTTACAGAGTCCCACGTTGGCCGAGTGGACTTCGCACTCGGCTACTAATTCGGTGGTCCGAGTTCGATTCTCGGCCCGGCCAACGCGGAACCAGAGGAATTTATTTCTGGTGATAGAAATACCTTTCTCGATATAATGTGGTTCGGATCCCACAATAAGCTGTAGGTCCCGTTGCTAGGTAATCAAATGATTCCTAGTCACGTAAAAATATCTAATCCTTCGGGCCAGCAGCCCTAGGAGAGCTGTTAATCAGCTCAGTGGTCTGGTAAAACTAAGATAAACTTACTTTGCAGTGTTACAATGCGTAACCACCACAGGCGGATGGACAGATGGGGGAAAAAAATAAAGTATATACTTAATTGCATAGATATCCTTATAAAGACTGATGGATTGTATGTATGCACGAAAGTATGAAACATTTCCAGTGTCGAGAAACTATATATACATTATTTCTGCTGTCTAATATTCATTTGTTCACTATGGCAAACACCACGACTATAAACGTGATCGAGTTTTTTTCCCCTCGTGCGTGTATGTGTATATTTTAATTACTAACACGTATCTTCAGGTTTCCATAAACATAGCAATTCCAGTCTGCCACAGAAGGGAAATTGTGCTTTGATTTTTATTGGGTTGAAATTGTTGGTTGACTTCCTGAAAGCTAATTGGCCATCGTCATCTTAGTTTGTTTTTCAAGGTTCCTTATTTTTCAAGGTTCCTATACGTCCATACAGGCCCCGCCCCACTTTCCATTTGACATTTGTAGTCGATAGTTTTCTTGGAGAGTAGTTCTTTGTGTCACATCTAATTGAATAGTCCTGCCTTTATTTGTTTCTTGGTTTTCTTCATTCTTTACATCTTTTACACTTCTGAACAACTTATTGCATAGTCTATGTGACGTCGCCAAAAGTACGTTGGGAGGCTACGACTTTGTAAGCAACTGCTAAAATGAAAGACTGACATTGCTATTCTTTCGTCGTCAGCTCAGAAAATGTGTCTGAGACGAGTTATTATCTTAGAGGGAGAGAATATAAGTATGACAATATTTTAGTTTAAAGCTAGTATAGTGATCTAATATATTGCCATAAAATCCTAAAGTATTGGGTAAACATTGCAGGTCGAGTTCAAATCTGAACGTAAACAATGCAACTTTCGTTCATTGGCAAAATGAAGTCTACGAAATGCCTTACTACTAGTATACGTTTGACGATTTCTATAAAGATACACAATTATTGATACCTAAAAGCTAAGAATATTATAGATATATAATATCTTTAAAAATGAAATATTAGAAATTTTCGTGCATGAAGACGATAGTAAACAATAGTTTTTTCACGATATACTCGCGTACAGTTGATGAGAGTTGTTAGCCTTCTAATTTTTAAATCTGCCCACTTCCACGGCTAATGATTCAGTGATCCAACTTCGACAAAGGGCAGGTGGTGTGTTACTTTTGCTGTAATCAAGTTGATTTTTTCTTTTTTTATGCATTCATATGGTTTCATAGATATCTCTTTTAAGCCTGGCATATCGTATGCACCGTAATATACAGTCATTCTCGCAAAAAGTATCAATGCATATTCCTGTCATGTTGTAAGAGAAAATGTTAACTTTATCAATAACTGGTTCAGTCTGATGCAAAAGTTGAATTGTTTGTCTGTTACCTGATATTGAAATTATTCGCTGATTTCTGAGAAAAAATAATGGATCATTTTTACTCTTGTTCCAGTCCTCATTTGGAATGCCAAGCAGACCCTTTCAATTTTCATTGGTAGTGTGTAGTTTCTTGGACAACTCGTTCTTCGTGTCACAGCTGTTGTAAATACTCAGTATTTAAGGTGCCGTGTAGCCAGAATCTTTTGACAGGGAGGAGATCCTAAGAAATAATTAAATTTAAAAACGAATTCGCCATTCATCTAACTCAGTTGTTGGCCCGTGTCTGGAGTGCACTGATAGTACTAAGTTTCATTCAGATTGTGAAGTTCACATGTTACATGTGATCTAATTATTCCGGATTTCGCTGACTTTCCAAGCTACTGGATGAAGCCTTCAGTTTTTAGGTAAAGTGATTGATGTTTGAACTTGGTGCCCTTGTTCCTTAACAATTGCCAACCTTTGACCCTTTCAGAGACGAAGACATAAATTCAAGAAAACACATGACAGATTATTTACTTTCGAAAAGAAAAGTTATAATATTAAACGTATCCCTCGAGTTTCAAGCTTTTCATAATGATTCATTATTTGACTTTAAATGTTTATTATACTACATCACTGTGGTAGACGTGGTACAATTATGTACAGTTGGACACAGGTTTCCCTGGTACACCGTCTTGCGAGACTTCGAAAAATTACATGGTAAAAGTGTTTACTGAGGGAGATGGGGGGAAGAACCCCTTCTCTGCTAACAAGAATTCCACCAATAAGTTCTGGAGTTCGTTTGGTGGGCGGAGTTATTAGGAATGGTTGGAGAGACACACACACACACACACACGGAGTAAAAAAGATCTGAGCAGTTTATATCGTTGTAATGAAGATTGTTGTCTCACTTGTAATGTAGGTTTGTTTATTAACGTTCCATTTAACTTTCGGCCAAGACGTTATCTTACAACCGTGTCTATTATTATATATCGGTCATATTCATTACACAATACTTAAAATTGATCAACATTTTAAAGTTATATTGGTATAGCCGAAAATCACGAACATCATAACAGGATAGTTTAACCTTATCACGTAAGCCAAGTTTACAGCATTGGTTGCAGTGCGTTTTCTCTCTCTCTCTCTCTCTCTCTCTCTCTCTCTCTCTCTCTCTCTCTCTCTCTCTCTCTCTCTCTCTCTTATACTAGCTAACTTAAATACATCTCTCTCTCAGCTATACTAGCTAACTTACGTGATAAGAAAACCCCTGCGCTCAGTATGGCAGTTCTGATATGTCATTAGTGTATTCAGGAGAGGATCAGTGACCCAATAATATCGAAGATTGCCCTTCCTGACAATACCCATAATCATAGCCAAAGCAAAGAAATTTCTCATCTCTGATACTGTAATGTCATAAACTCTTGTTCCCTTGAGTGTTCGCTTGATATATTACCCCATTTCATAACATGAAATTAACGATTGGATCTCTCTACATTCAGTTCCATTATAGAATTATTAAAAATAGAATAAAAAAACTTTATTCCTGATATACTACCATCAAAATCGAAGGTGTGCGGCAAAAAATTATCGCCACCAATCCTTTGCCACACAGGATTAGCTGGTTTGACGTTTCTGACAACCTCCTAGGCCACCCTTACCTCCCCTCCCCCGCGCAGTTCATACAAATGGAAGACGAGCAGTGCAAACGGCCAGCAAGACTTCTAATAAGGCACTAAGTAATACAGAACCAATATCGATACAATAAGCTATGAAGGCGCACAAAATTAAAAACTTAAGAACGTCACATGACGTAAACAACATGTGTGGGACGACTTCTGCAACACGTCATATGACGTGGTTGACCTTTTAAGGGTTAACTGTTGTTTTTTCTAAAATTATGTATGCACTGATATATTATAGACTATATATTTCGTTGACCTCAGGTGATAGTTGAAGTCATTTGAGCTTTCCTTAGTGGCTGACATAAAGAGAGTATCATCTACTGAATTGACAGTTACCTTTTAAAATGTCTCACAGAGCATATGACCCCTATACTCAGAAACGTCAACGACAGCCAAAAAATATGCCACATATAACTTAGGTTTCACACCAAAGATACATTGAAAATATCAGTAGGATATAAAGCATTACATTTCAAATAATGGAAACTATTTTAATAGACTTCAAGAAGCTAATAAGCGAAAATAAGTGGCGAAGTATCATATCTGTATCGGCCACACCACAGAGAACAAAGTATACAGGTAAGGCAATTTGCCAATACTGTTACCGACCTCACTGTATGATAACAGTGCTCAGCAAGTCATTCAGTTCTATAATTCAATACTGTTAACAAGAAACGGCGATTAGGAAGATTACTGCAATACTCTCAATATTGTATGGAGGCATTATGCCTTTTTTTTTACAGATACTTCGAATATTATATCAAGAATATCATGGTTATAATAAAACTTGTTGTGAATTATGTTTATTAAAACATATAATCAAATAACTAGCGAGAACAAAATTAGAACATTTTAGGTCCTATTACAAAAAATATAACATTTATATTATACAATTGAATACCTTGACCATCCACCCTCTCTCTCAGTCACTTCCCTCAATCTGTCGGGCATCGAATGAACAAGGTTGAAAATTTGCTGCGGTCTCCGTCTACAAATTTTCCACAGAGTTGATGTGAGTCATGAGTTGCTGTGTTGTTCTCTCATGTTCCATTTTCCATGTGTTCACCATCTGGGCCCACACGTGTTCAATCACATTCATATCTGCTCCTTTGCTCGGCCATTCAAGAAGAAGCAGGTTATCCTGTCTGCAAACCACGCTTGAACAACGTGAGCAGTGTGAACTGGATGGGCCCTGGTGGGAAGGGAAAATTCCTTTCTCGTAACGAAGGAAAGAAGGAGGTTTGCAGCAGCTCAACATACTTAGCTGCTGTAAATCGTCCCTCGATACGGAACACATCACCCATACCATGCAGACACACCCAGCCTCATACGTTGCAGGTGACATGGCCAGATCGAACCACCTCAACGATGTTATGTGGTTCATATCTGAATGAGAGAAAAAAAATGGGGGTGTATAATATAAATCATATATATATGTATACCTTTGGAGAATTTAAATTCTCAGTGATGAACAACACTGAAAGAATTCTATTGTGTAATTATTTATTTAATATATTATATTTGAGGAAAAAGAGCAAATTATGCCACTGTCCCTTACCTAATATTTATCTCAGAAATAGCACTCTTATTTATGTTAACTCCCTTTGTATATTTTGACAGTCCACTTCCGTGGAACAAAATCTGAAGATTAATAATTAATATAAAGAAGAATGCAATTGATAATTGATGCAAGTAAGGATTTTCCTTATCATACTGAGTTCTATTTGTTCCCCAACAATGCAGCTTCCCATGCGATGTGGACGAGAAGCACTTCTTGTTAGTAAAGATGACCCTGCCCCAAAAGTCCAAACACTTATCAGCATGACGTTGGGCAAAATCAAGCCTTCCCACCTTATGTCGCTCCGTCAAGAGCTCCTTCGTCGCTGGAGTTCTGTGATGAATCCCAGCAGTTTGGAGTCTGCGTTGTACTGTCATCGATGACACTTCTAATCCAAGGTCTTCATGAATGGCCTCGGCGTTGGTCAAGGGTTGCTCTCGAGCCGCCCTGATAATGGCGTCATCCTCAGCTGGGGTGGTTTTCCGTGGACCCCCCTGGCCTAGCTAAGAGAACATATTATCTTAAATTGTTAACTTATAATTTATATGGATTGATCATAATTTAGTAAACAAGGCTGTATATTTTTGTTTACAAAAGCATATCAAATAGAACGAGATTACATATATTCATAATATTCTCAATTTGGTTGGTGGTTATTAAAACTGTAAATCATTCCCAAACCATCACTGAAATGACATTTAATAAATAAACTATAGCTATCAAAAGATACACAATGACTGTGACGGGGTGGGCACAAAAATAAAATGCTCTTATAGGCTTAATTTTACCGAGACAACTCAATCGACTATCTAACTTTGTTCATGGTCGAGGGCGGCAAGGACCAACAACCCACCGGTGTGGAATCATGGAGGTGCACCTGAAATATTACTGTGGTGTTGGAATGGCTGTGGATATCTGTAGTCTAACCAAAATTATAATAGCGAGACGAAATACATTTAAGAAAGAAACTTTCATATTAAATAAGCAAGATTAAATAACCATGAACAATGTAACATATCCACCAATCATTCAGCATTAACAACTTACGCAAGTCGTTCAAGTTCCCAACTTCCCACTCTCCTCCCACCTTCTTATCCACAACTGTACCGTGGTGGGGGACACCAACATCACGTGCAATGGCTCGTATCGAGAAACCATTGTCGCGTAAAGTGACAATTCCTCCTTGCAGCGCCAGATTTGTGTCCCTTCGATTCATGGTGAGTGGTTATGAAGTCTGACCCATTTAAAATTCCTGCTGACGACCTCACCTCCGTTGGGATTCAGACTCCGTTTCGAGTCGAGTAAAACAATACCATGATTCATATATCATTATATCGTTCCTTGATTGTAGGATTAGCCAATAGGGATCATAATCACCATGGTATGAAATAAAGATACTACTGTTAAATATATGCTCACATAATTATTGTTCCTGTTAATAATTACATTGAGAACTGAATACTCGTCGAGCACTGCTTCGTAAAATGAGCTCGGTAAAAGTGTTCGCGAATTCTCTAACCTATTTCTCTGTAAGATTCGTATAAGTACGAGATTTTGCTATAGTGTACTACACCAGTACCGTAATTTATAAGAGTATCATGAATCACAAATTATAAAGAATAGACACTTGTCCTGTACGAAGAGGCAAAAGGCTCGATTAGCCAGAAATGGATATGAACATAACAGTATAAAAGAAAAAACTTCGCCTGCCCTCTCCCTCTACCCCCACTTCCACCCCCTTCCTCTTCCGTCCCTCACCTCTCCTCCCCCTCCTTTCTCTCTCTCTCTCTCTCTCTCTCTCTCTCTCTCTCTCTGAATGTTACTTCAGTTTAAGTATATTTTGTACGATTTTTTTATCTATCCATCTATCTAATCTAATAATAATAATTTACAATATTGTTTATATCTAACGATTCACTCGGTTGTTACCTGCCAGCAAGGCTGGCATTACGGTACGGTACGGCGCGGTTGATATTTAGCTTATGTGTACTGTACGGAATTACGCAACGACAATTTTACCAAAGTACGGTACGGTATAGTTCAGGTACGGAAAAAATGTGCAAATTCCGTACCGTACTACCTTACCTTAGGCATGGATATATTACTTTTGGTCTACGTTGAAAACAAGGGAACGATATTAATTAATTATTGATAATAAGAACCAGTAATATAGCATTTTTTTAGTTTTTTACTATTATTCTTAGCAGCAGTAGTAGCAGCTATTACTATTTTTATCTTAAGGTCAAATTGTTTTTTTCTTTCTTTAGTGACTATTGACTTGGGTAAGGAGTAATAAATGATTAGTCAATAATTAGAGTGAGTGAGAGATATCTGCATGTATGGTGGAGTAGTAGAACGATAGATACTGTGATTGATGGTAAAGCTACTGTTATACTTGTGTTTGGTTACCTCCTTCGCAATCTTCATTTGGACTCAGGGCATCAGCCATATGATTGTATTACGAAGGTGAAGAAGAGATGGCCGCCTAGGAACATAACTGTCGGCATGGTAGCAGAAATCCGTTTGTCACGCAACTTTTCAACTTTTTTTCTTTAGCAAAGAGAGAGCCGCCAATTGCCTACAGATTGGTTAGAATAGGTAACTGGTTACAGTTGCTCTTTGTGTTACAAATAAAAAATGAGCATTTTTACCGGACATTCATTTAAGTTAAAGCCTTGATTACACCGAAAAATTATAGCAAAATCTTGTACTGATACCAGTCTTCATTACAGTGGTATTGACCAAAAACGTGACTGCACTGTCTGTGAAACCCACAGTAAGAGAGCTTTACCAATTACAAATGAACATTACCTTTTATCTGAAATGTTTTTAATTATATGTTTTAAAGTTAACTGTAATTGCGGTTGTTTTTTATTTATACTTAATGGTAATTGTAATTGTAACTGAAAAGTTCAAATAATAAAGTACTTTATTTGAAATTGTCATCCTAGAGCAGCCCTCTTACTTTTCGAGAACTCATCTTGACCAAATGCAATAGAGAGATGTTTTGAGCCGCTACCCAATTTATTTATTATATTGTTAAGGGAGAATCTTAACAAGCTAGCTACCAATTCTAAAAAAATTTTTATTCCATTTATTTCCTTTTTTTGTGCAAAAAGTTTTGTGAAATTTTTTTCCCTATATATAAGTGTTGTATTTCAGTATTATTGAAGTTGTAATTGTAATTCGATAACAGGTCAGGTAATTATGATTCTAATTGTAATAGACATAAAGTAAACGTAAAGTAACCAGCTTATATTACATAAGATATGCGACAGTAGCTACTTTATACGAAATGGATGAGCATAAAATAATGGGAACAAAAATAAAAAAAAATTTTATGCATACATGGGAGAAAACTGATTAGAAATTCAGTGATTTTTCCACTACACTTCGGCTTCTCTCGGGGCACCTGTGAATTGTTCAATCTTTAATAAATCGACTTTATCTTTCTCGGGATCTATGCGGTTCTGCACCCCTATTTGGCCAGGCAACCAGTTCAAATCCTCTCGACCTTGAAACCATTCCTGGACTATTCTGGCCGTATGGATGGGGTAGCCATCATGAATGAAAATGACAGGACTAGGTGGAAAGGGATAATTCCGCTGGTGAAGTGAAGGGATGAAGAAATCCTGAAGAACTTTACATATACCATGTAAGGAAATCCAGGCCCACACGTTTACGGTTACAAGCCACTCCTGGCCACTTCGTAAATGTTTCCTCGGGGGTATCCGAAGGAAAACAATCTAAAATTTTTACAATTTCCGCGTTGCTTTTCGTAAAAGGGAAAATAATGATATATCGTTTGGGGAAATGTAATGCTAAGTAACAACCCTTGCATTAGGATAATGTTTATTCATCTATGAGGATTAATACTTATTACAAGTTTGCCTCCTCCAACCTCTTATACACTAAAACAGCTCGAAAGCTGATTAGTGGAATTCACGTTAAGAGAGGAACAGCACCACCTTTAGTAAACAGTGTTACAAACAGACAATTAACAATGACAGTAATGACCTGAGATGTTGCAATGCCAGTAACAGCCAATCAATCAATCAGTCCCAGTAATCGTGTGATTTAATATATCACTTTGTTCGGTGATAACGATATCACTGCTACAGCACCTCTATTACACGCTAACAAGTTTGTCGCCCAATCATGGCTAGACTGAGGTGTTGTATAAATTTTAATAGGGGTTCTGTCCTCTGCTAGTAGTATTCGTTATAGTCTCCAAATGAACAGCAACATATTGTTCTCCGGGGGCAGATGGTCGCTCTACGAGAAAGTGGGCTTTCAATAGGTGCTGTTGCACAGCGTCTTGACGTCTCCCCTACAACAGTAAATAAATAGAAAAGGAGGCAAGCATATACTGGGAAATTGACCGACTTTAGCTAGCATTTATTTATTTCATTTATTTATTAATTTTTTAAAGTATAAACCTTATAAACCCGTGAAATTATGAAACCTAAATTACAGTTGCCTTGGTCCTGTTGAACTCTAATAGTGATTCTTTCTCTTTACTTCCCAGAATACCAAATAGCGTTTCTAAACTAAGTAAACAGCTAGTTAATCTTGATTATCTAGGTATCTGCTGTTCAATTACCGCATTTCAGTTCGAAGACCTCCACCACGCATGACCACCCGTTAGGATAACGACGACATTCGACAAGCAGCATAAGAAGATTCTTTTACCAATACTATTGCTATTTGTGAACGTCTGCCATTAAATGTTTAGGCTATGACGGTGCGAAGACGTCTGCATGAGGCAAGAATACCTCATAGAATTCTTGCCAAGAAGGAATTTCTCGGCATCGTGCTGATAGGCTCGCCTTCGTCCAACAGTTTGTGGGGGAGGATATGGAATTTTGGTCTCGAGTCGTATGCAGTGACGAAAGGTCTTTTACTAGCAGAAGTCACGGCAGAATACATAACTGAAGACCGAGTAATATAAGGCGAGTTTCTAAAATCATTAATATCAGTCAGACTATAATAATTATAAGCAAGGGTAATATTATAATCAAAAGATAATAATTTTGTCAATAACCATGTATTTTCCGCTAATTGAATTATATTGCCACGAGAAGTGTGAAAATAAAAATTCTTCATTGAAAACACCCCATTAGTTCTACTATGGGCAGCTTTCAGGCATTAAGCAAATACATTATTAATGTTATGAATAATCACGTAGGCAAACTTATAATATAGAGTACAGCCTGTTTACTAAATTAAAGAATATCATATCATAACGGACTGTTGCAGATCAAAGTTAATGCTATTATAAGTATTAATCCTTGCAGATGAATAAACATTCTTAACTTATTGCAAGGGTTGTTACTTAGCATTTTATTTCCCCAAACGATATAGAATTATTTTCCCTATTACGAAAAGCAAAGCGTAAATTGTTAAAAATTAGATTTTTTCCCTTCAGATACTACAGAAGAAATTTACGAGGTGAACCAGGAATGGGCATGTCACAGTAAACGTGTGGAGGCTCACTGGTGAAAAATACATTGAAATTCTTCAGGATTTCTAACTTCTTTCACTTCAACAGCGGAATTATTCCTCCCCACCTGCTCCTGTCATTTTCATTCACGACCGCTGCCCCATCCATACGGCCAGAACAGTCCAGGAATGGTTTCAAGGTCGAGAGGATCTGCAGTTGCTTGACTGGCCAAGTAAGGATACAGACATGAACCTCACTGAGAATATTTAGGCTAATTTGGTAAAATGTTGGGAGCCTGAGAGGGAGAGGAGACCAGATCAACTTATGAACCTCTGGGAACACAATGGAAACTCTTCCACAACCGACCACAGATCGTCAGAAACCATGAATCTTCTATGCCTAACAGATTGCAAGAGGTGATCTAGAAGGAAGGTGGCTGACTTCTCACAATATATTAAAAATAAATGTAAAAATTGAGTGTGTATATTTGGATTACCCCATGGCTTCCGCTGAACTTCCATGTCGTATGATGTAAAAAAAAAATATCGTAAACAGACCTATGCATATCGTTTAGCTCCAGGTCACGATTATTATTTTTATTTATTAGAAAGGTGATTTTGATATTTTAAAGGAGTTCAAAATCTAAAGGGAATTTAGCTATCCTGATTTTTTTCTTAAAAAATTATTTAAAAAGAGAACCCTAGGACAATATCATCACACAACATTTCTCCAAATAGCTCTCTCCACAATGGAAGGGTAAATGACTGAAGGGGCTGTTTAACAATAGAGACGTCTGTTTCTTATCCTCACACGAATGATGATAAGAGCGAAAGGAATTTCTGTCCGTATGACATTAAAACATGTATCACAATTAATATATTAGAAAATATAAGCCAAGTAGATATGTTTATCCATATCATGTAATGATTATTGTGATGAACGGCGTGTAGGGAATAACTTCTACAGTATATTCAAGAGGGAATACAAACCCAACCATGAATACATGAAACCTCTGAATATCAACAATTGTTTATCATTGGCAAACGAATTAAGTTTACCATATGGGAATGGTTAAAAGTTTGCACCAAGTTTGGGAGTCGTCCTTCACTTTCCATTACACGTTGTGGAATTTTCTCTGTCCCTAGTAGTTTCATTTTGATTCCTCAGTAACGTCTAGTCTCTCTCTCTCTCTCTCTCTCTCTCTCTCTCTCTCTCTCTCTCTCTCTCTCTCTCTCCTTTTCATTCTATATGTATTTACAAGAGAGAGTGAGTTTAAGCCAAGCCTTCTTCTTTTAAATGTTGTTGTATTCAGAAAATCTAGAGTACTATAATAAAATTAGGAATAACACTAAAAACACGCAGGCATTAAAGATAAACAAGAAAATATTTCAAGTGGAGCTTTTCGTAAGCCATACACTCTATCCACGAGCATACATAGTACTTCGTCCACTCATCGGGGTCGCAACAGGCCCACCTTACCCCTAATCCCCCACCCATTTCATTTGTAGTAAAGCCAGGCTGAGGACATCGGTACAGCAAAACAAGAAGCTTGTCAGTTTGAATTACATTTTAGAATTCCAAAACCTGTAAGACGGCTTAACAACAAAAACTCTATCCCCGACCACTCCCCCCGCCCCCTGAAAAAATATATATGCATATATATTAGTTTAGTCAAGATTAAAGGGTGTTAATGACATATCAAAACTGAATACTTAGCGCAGTGGTATTTCTAGATGACATGTGCACGTTTAAAAATTAGCTATATGGGGAGAGAGAGAGAGAGAGAGAGAGAGAGATAGAGAGAGAGAGAGGGAGAGAGAGAGAAGACGGGCTGAGAAAAGAGAGAGGTGTCTGGAAGGAGAAGGAGAGAGAGAGAGAGAGACACTTAAAACACGTTCACAGAGTTTTTGGGTATGTTCAATGAAGTGTTGCTGCGCTTCTCTTTATTCCTAATCAAAATTTTTTAATTAAAACATTTTATGTGCAGGATGACGATGAGCAAACAAATGCCTTTTCATTGGTGACTTCTTAAGGCCATGCGAGTTAGACCTCTATTTTCTAAATCTTGCCACTCTGTCTTTAAACTAAGCGCCCAAGTGATTCTACAAACGGCAGTGCGTGAATGCTTTCCCTAGACTCGTGAGCTTCTTGATAATATGAAATAATATTCACCTTGACTTTATTTCATTCAGCTCACTATATAGATATTTTTTGGACTGGTGGATTGTATGCACCACAATATATAACAGTTCCGATTTATAGCAGTTCACACTATATAACAGAAATGGTTAGTTTTTTTCATTCGTGTTTTTTTTCTTTGTATTATCATTATCAACGCGTATCTTCAGTTTTCAATAAACATGGCAATTCCGGTCTGCCATAGAAGTGAAATCATGTTTTACATTATTATTATGTTGAGATTAAATGAGATTGTTGGCTGACTTCCTTAAAACTAATTGGACATCATCATCCTGGTTTACTTTCAAATCGTATTGGGGTCATACAACAACTCTCACCCCCCCCCCCCCCTTTACTTTCCATTTATCAGCTGTAGTTGATAGTCTTCTTGAAGAAACGTTCTCCGTGTCACATTTCATTGAATACTCCTGCTTTTATTTTTTTCTTGATTTTCTTCAATCGTTGCATTCTTTACACTTTTGTGACAATTTATTGCACATAGTCTAGCAGAAATTTACGTGCAAGATAACGACATTTAAACAATAAGTTTCTTTTAATGTACACAATTAAATTGGCTGTGAGTTAGTCCTCTAATTATAAATCAACTTAACTCCACGGGTATCAATCTACTCGCCAAGGTAGCGATGTTGCAGTCTATATGAGAGCTAGGAAACCGAGCCATTTTAAACTTGCTCTGCATTCTTTCATATTTGCTTAGGATTTTTTTTATAATTGTTATTTTGTCAGGATTTCTAGTTTGCTGTGAGATGAAAAAAGGATCCAATACCTATCACTCCATTATTGATCTGTGTGGAGAGCTCTGATGGTTTCAAGTTTCACTTATATTTTGAAGTTCACATGTTATGTGTAGTGTACAGATTCATTCATTCGTCATTCTTTGTATTTGTAGCTAATCTTCAGTGCTACTTGATTAGACATTCTGTGATTAGGCAAAATGATCGACGTTTGAACTTGGTGGTCGTGTCTCTCTCTCATAATTGCCAACCGCCAGACTTCCTAGAGACGAAGACAAGAAAATACGTCAGGGATGATTTGCAATTTTCAAAAATGAAAAATAAGTTGATCAAAGTATTCCTTGGGTTTCAAGCTACTTATATTGGTTTATTATTTATCTAAAAATATTATTATATACTATATGATTTTGGTAGGACTGGTTCAATTATTTACGTAAAGAACGCACCTTTTATGTACTGACAATATGAAGTCACTGAAATACCTTGTTTTAAGATTTCTATCAAAATACAGAATTATTGTTATTTTAATGTATTTAAAATATATATAAATATTAATTATTTTCTGAAATTTTTAAATTCTGCGACATAATTGACGCGAATAAAACAATAGTTATTTCGTGGTGTACGTTGTTGAAATTTATGTAAGATAGTTTTCTATTTTCTAAAACTACCCACAATGTTTTTTTTTAAACTTAAGCGTTCACGAATCCTCCCAGCGCTCCATTTTTGATAAATGGATGACGGTATGTTATTTTAGCTCTCTCTGATGGTTCTAGTACCATTATCCAAGATATAACTCGGGTCATTCTTTCAGGAATAACGCTGCTCTGTTTTGCATAGGATTTCTGTGATTATTGTGCTTGATAGACCTAGGAGATAGACCTATGGCTACCGTCCAGAATTATCCTTTCAACAAAATTGGCTGAATGCAAGCTATATGGGAGCTGGGAAACCGAGCCATTTTAACCTGGCTCTACAGTCTTTCAGATTTTCTTAGGATTTCTCAAAATTGTTATTTTGTCAGGATTTCTAGTTTGTTGTGAGACGATGATAAATGGAGCTGATCGCCATTAACATCACTCCATTGTTGCTCTACATTTCTTTCATATTTCTTTCATATTTTTAAGTTCACATATTACGTGTGCTGAACTGATTCGTTCATGTGTGATTCTTTGTAGTTATAAGTAGTCTTTAGTGCTGCTTGAGTAGACTTTCTGTGTTTAGGTAAAATGATCGACGTTTGAACTTGGTGGCTGCCCCTTTCTCATGAATGCCAATCTCTAACCTTTCTAGGGATGAAGACATAAATTCAAGAAGATACGTCAGAGTTGTTACTATTTAAGAAAACAAAAATTAAAATAACGAAGGTATACCTCGAGTTCCAAGCTACTAATAGTGACTCATTATTTGTCTTTAAAAATATCTTGTATACTATATCACTGTGGTCCGCCTGGCTCGATTATGCACGTAAAGAAGTCAGTTACTGCCAGTACGAAGTCGCTGAAATGCCTTATATTTTTCAAGATTTCTATCAAAATACAATATTATTGTAGTTTTAATATATTAGACAGTAAATCAGATTACATTTTTAAGTAACATTTTAGCTTTCTACAATTCTATGCGATTATCAAAGCTAAGTAAACAATTGTTTTTTCGTGGCATGCATTGTTGAATTTTATGCGAGTTAGTTTTCTATATTCTAAATCTGCCCACAATGTTTCTTTAAACTAAGCGCCCACGAATCTAAGAAGAGCTCCATTTTTGATAAATGAATGACGGTATGTTATTTGAGCTCTCTTCGGTGGTTCTAGTACAAATATACTATATATAACTCGGTCATTCTTTCAAGAATAACGCTGCTCTGTTTTGCAGAGGAATTTTCTGAACCATTGGTCTTCTATTTTGATAGACTTAAGAGATCTATGGCAATTGTCCATAATTATAATTTCAACAAAATTGGCTGATTGCAGTCTACTTTCGAGCTGAGAAACAGACTCATTTATTCAGGATTTCTTATAATTTTGTTACTTTGTCAGGATATCTATTTTGTTGTGAGTCGATAAATGTTCATAAATGCAGTTCATATATGTATATGGACGAAGTCAAAGCTGCTGAAATAAGAACTTATGGTGTATTTGGTTTACTTTGGAAAATTTAAAGCAATATGTCATAACGAAGCGGAAACAGAGATTTAAGCAGCCTAAAAATAGGCGTTTTCTTAGCTATTTGGTTCTCTTTTTTTCTGAGTTACTTACCAACAGATGCCGCTGCACTTTTAGTGAAATATTGCCTACCAGCGATGCCGTTTTTTCTTCACAACATTGGCTTTTAGCAGTGCTACCATAAGCAGTTCTTCTGATTTTTTTTTACGTTATTTATGATTTAATGGTTAGAATGAGGAAAATTTAATAGTTAGAATGCGTATTTTCCGACGTAGAATTATTTTCCGCGACGTAAAAAAAACCACACCACTAGCTTAACGTAAAGTATTTTTGACGAAGAAAAATAAAGGATTTCAATAAAATTCATTTCCATAAATAAGCAGGATATGTTTTATAACTTTATTTTCATAATAAAACATAAAAAGGCAAAGTGAAGAATTTCATTTCTCAGTACCGTGGCCTGTGGTCGTAAAAGCCACGGAGGGTTGCCAGATGTCACCAAAAAGCCACACTAGTAGACGAAATTCCTCAGAGCGGCAACCCTGTTGGCTACTTAAAATGTGATTGTGTTTTTTGAGACTGAGAACAGACCTTCTTACTGCCAGTATTGTTCGTTGGTTGTGATATTGTTTGAGCTCAAGATATTCTCCTGTTTTGCTGTGGGCTGGAAGATAAATGTCATATATAGCTTTTCGTTAGATGAGAACCGCATAATTAGGAGTGTGATAACGTGTTGTAACGTAGCTAATTGTGTCGTTTGGGTAGCGACAGGGAGTTTCGTTGCATGTGGGGTGCCTAAAGAAAATTGTAATATGACGAACAGCCATGCAATGTGACTTTTGTGTTCTCTGAAGAACAGTGATAGGCGCGAGTTTCCCTCTTGGTTAAGGTGATGGTTAAAATTTTGTTCGGTCAGAAGCGTTCACAATGGCACGGGTTACTGAAAAAAAGTCCCAACTTTGGTATTAGTGGAGAAGAGTAAATGGCCCCAACTTCAGTAATTACCGATTTGACATAGGTTTCTCGGGCAAGTGTTTTTGGAGTGGTTGTGTGATAGGGGATCAGCCTCAAGGACCTTCCCCTGGTAACTGTGGTAAGACAGAACTCTCGCCCATGTAACCCGCAGTTAGTGTGTATGTTTTTAGTATGTAACTTCCGAATAAAACTCAGGTTGTAAATTATAATGAAAAGAAATTATCGTATACCGATAACGCTGCCGGGTTAATTAAATGTTACGAATTGGTAACTGGGAGTTAGGTAACTAAACTGAAAATACTTTTAACTGAATTAATATAGCCTATTTCAGACAAACTGAATGAGATGCATATATGTTTAATATTTATGCATATGTAAATGCATGTGTTCACAGTATACTGAGATTACTTTAATTTGATTTTAAATAAGACACCAGTGTAACGACAAACTTCATGTAATAAGTGGGTGTGGCCCCTACTTCGATATTAACTTGGATTAAAGTGTAACCTTTCTTACTTGTACATACGATAAAAACACGACTTTCCAAGGCCTTTCCCCGAGACACGTCAAGTCCGTTAAGTCTCTTGAACAGAGAAAGCGACACGTTAATGATTACATAAATTTGTTCTTGGATTGCAAGAACAAAAGGTTGTAGACTTTAAGGCAACTTGGGATTGCTACACAAAACTGATTCGTATCAATGTTTCAACTGTAAACGAAGGTTGGTAGTTGATAAGATCTTTTAGACTTAAATTTTAAAGATGAAGACTTGCCCGTTCAAGGCTTGACGGATAGCTTTAATTTATTAGTTTTTTACTCAAACTAGGGCTTCAATTCGATAAAAAAAAAAATCAAGAAATGGGGATGGTGGAAAGTACTACACTTCCGGTATTTCGTAGAAATCTGGTGTCTGAAAGTTGTCTAAATAGGCCTATAGGTGATAAGTAATTGTTGAAATAACTGGGTTTGTTTTAAGTTTGTAGTAATTTTCTAATTAAATCATAACGGAAGTTATGCTACACGGAAACATAAGTATGGGAATTCTGTAAAGAGGGAAATCCAAGCTAGTTTCAATTTTGACTAAATCGAATGTCTAAAAAGATGACAATGAATGTAACAAAAAGTTTATACATATCTAAATTTTCGCACTTTTTTTTTTTAGGGTTAATCTTACGTAATGCCTACACTGCAGTGCACTGACGACACTGTTGTGCCAGTTGTTGGAACTGAAGAGAGAGAGCTTTTCAAACTCTTATTAATTACTGAACATTTTTTAGGGCTAAGCTCTTTCTCTTTTACAGGCTGACTTCAATAAAGAAAACTATCTCCGGCAATTAAAGTAATTCTTAGTTTAAGTTTCGTGTGACGAACGCAATGCTCAGATTGTAAGGAGTGTAAACGAACTTGACCAACTTAATATTTTTTTTTTTTTTGGGGGGCGCCGGTTATTTCATAACTGTAGATCTTTGCTTCGGTTTCAAGTTACTGTAAAAATTCACTTAATACCTAAACAGATTAAGTCGCTTGCAAATTTTGTTGAAAACAGGTGTTAATAGTCCTGTTTACTGAAGCAGATTGGCACTCGGGCACTCCCTTTTAGTCCCGTAAGAATTGGAAGTGGGTGGCTGATATGTCCAGCTTCTTGCATAGTGGAGTGTTCTGGAAACTTTGCCTGAGGTGCTGTGATAGCTGTGAAGTTTGTAAAGTGCTGGAGAAAGGCGATTCGATCAGGTAGCAGACTGAAGGTTTATTCGGTGTAACTGAACAGGTGTATATTAATCACGTGAAAATCTGAGGTTACATTGTACAATTGATTATCGAGCTTCATTTGCTTCACATTCTTTTATGGCCCCACTTTTCAGGTTGCTGTTGACCTTGGAATATATAGTTTGCCCTAAGAATTTCCAAGGTTTACTGCGTCTTTCTACTTACTGATTAAAGGATTGCATATAATGTTAATTAACGTCTCGTCCTGGACTGGTGGGTTTTCCATGCTTTTTAGAAATACTGCTTCCCAAAGACACGACATAATCGACACCTTTTCCAAGGGTAGGAGTAATATCCAATTCTAATAGGTTATGTATGTAGACTGCAGTTACTTAAGGGAAGTGGGAAGTGTTCTGAAGACGAAGTTTTATTTTCAAGTGAATCCATAACTGAATTTAAATTGATATCCACCAAGCACCGGGTCATGCAGAACATATGGTTTTAGGTTTATGCTATTTGTAGATAAAGTATGGTCAAGGTTAGCGATTGACAGATCATATTCGATGAATGTTTATTTGTTGAAGTAATTACTTTGTATAGAGTAGTAAAGTGTTCTGAAGGTGAGGTGGACTTAGAAGAGAGGTTAGGTTAGTTAATGCTCTATTACATGCGACTGTGTTGGGGGCTTGGGGCCAAGCTACGATTGTATGGGATACTGAAAGGGGTATGACAAGTTGGACACAATATTGGAGGGGATCCGTTCATCAGGTGAGTGCGCGTTAATTTGTAATGTGGATTGGAAGGGGGAGATGGCTATTTCTGAGGTGTTCAATCTGCTGGTTAGTGTATAAAAGTTTGGTATTGCACATTGGGTCTGCATCAAGTGTTAAGTTTGTCTTACTTGTGAAACCTTCCAAATGGCATTTGCAGTATGGAGAAAAATTTTTTCCCTAGTTAGAAAATTATGGAAATTGGTTTTTTTTATTATAGGATTTATTTCCTTTGTAATGAATAGTTAGAACTTTATATAAATTACGGCACAAAATTTTTCATGGGGGGGGGGGGGGCGGCGGTAAAGAATCTGTAGTCACTTCTTGGTTGAAACTGTGTGAAATGTTTACCCCTCCCCCCTTTTCCGTTTCCCTATTTTCATTGCTATGTTAAACTATAGTTTTATTTAAATTTACTACAGGGATTAGATGGTTTACCTTGAGAACAGCACATCAACAGAAACTAATTTTTCATAAGTCTGCTTTCCATTACTCTAATTTCTAGTAAAATTAAATTAATTGTATTTGTATTAATAGAATTTTTTCCCTGTTATAATGAGGTTTTACAAGTTCAGCTTGTTTCTGTAGTTACATACCTCCACCTTTTGTATTAATAGAATTATTTCCCTGTTATAATGAGGTTTTTAAAGTTCAGCTTTTTTCTGTAGTTACCACCACCTTTTGTATTATAATTATTTCCCAGTTATAATGAGGTTTTTTAAGTTCAGCTTGTTTCTGTAGTTACATACCATCACCTTTTTACAGGTTGAAGGTTTTAAAGCTTCTGCATTAACCAGATGAGATCAGCTGCAAACGTTCTTCTATGACTAATGATTTTCATTGCTGTATACGTCCCTATAATAAGGAATGGCAGTTAGTCTTATTGCAACCATTGTTTTTGTAAGTAAATGTCAGCCACGTTATGTTGTTTGTATGGTGTTTTTACTGTGCATGGAACCAGTGGTTATTTAGCAACGGGACCAAAGGCTTTACGTGACTTCCGAACCAGGTCGAGAGTGAACTTCTATCACCAGAAATACACATCTCTCACTCCTCAATGGAATGGCCGAGAATCGAACCCGCGACCACCGAGGTGAGAAGCAAACACCAAACCAACCACGCCACTGAGGCGCTCACGTTATGTTGTACACCCATTTATGTTACTACAGTGGAAAGGTAAGAATTTTATCGATGTTAAGGGTACTGGCGAGTTAATTTTTGTACAGACTTAAAATGCTAATAATACTTGCAAGGAGGGTAATTAAAATGCTTCTAATAATAACTTGTAAGACACTAGGAAGAATTTTCATAATTTCATAATTTATTTGTAAAATTGGTGGCTTAGCTAGAGTAGATAAACATTTATAAAGGTAAAGTAACAATTTCATCGAGGATTTTGTTCGACTTATATTTTTTTCTTTCAGGTTACCACATTGCAAAAGTAAGCAGACCAGCTTTTCGACTTTTATGGCGTTCAAATAATAAATATTAACAGATGTTCATTCGGAAATGTGTCCCTTTAATATTTTTTACACATGGACCGTATGTTAAAATTGTCCATCTCCCTTCGTTTGCCAAATAATTTGTGCTTCGGTATACGTTATACTGGTTAATTGCAGGATGTTTATAGTAAAAACAAATTCATTCATCTTTGTTTCAGCTTGCTAATTGAAAAGTTAAGGAGCAGAGAGAACGAGAGAGGCGTGAAAGTGAAGGAACTGGAACACTCAACTTAAGCACGCTGAAAGAACGGGAGGAGGCATGAAAGTAAAGAAGAAACTGGAACACCCAACATGGCTAGCTGAAAGAAAGAGTGGCGGCATGAAAGTAAAGAAACTAGTGTTAAACTGGATATAACGAAGCTGAAAGATTGAGAGAAGGCGAGAAAGTGAAAATGAAACCGGTACTCCTCCTCAGCAAGCTGAAAGAAAGAGAGTTGGCGTGAAACTCAAGAAACTTCATAAGACATTGCAAGACCCAACCTAAAAGCAAGCTGAGGAACGAGTAAGGCTATAAGTGAAGAACCACTCAATTATGAGGGAAAAGGTATGAAAATTTGGATAATATCCATCAAACTATTCAACATAAATGATGAAAGGGCACGAAGCCGAGAAGAAATATTCTTAATTCAGCCAACTGTTCAATTTTTAAATTTAAGTAGCACTCAAGTAGAAAAAGTAGACTAAAAAAATGACACGGTATGGCCTCTTCTCCATTTAGCTGCTCTTTTTGGATCCTCCTCACTCTTCCTTCATTACAGGAACATTGCCATAGTACAATGATCTGAAAATATTACCTGCATAAATAGCAGCACAATACAGTTATAAGTATACTACTACATTTGGTAATGAAAGATCTGACAAAAACAAAATTACATGGTCCCTCAAGTACCCTTAATTCTGCAACCCATTCAACAAATGAAACACTTTCGTAATCTCAACAAATAAAGCTACCCTGCCCGTTGCGGTCATCATTAAGATATGACTGGGTAAATATAAACTATCAAACTTCAAACTAGCAATCTCCTCTAATGACACATAATTCACTCAATCTCACCTACTGTTATACAAAGGCACTCCTGTAAAAAAATTTGTCCACAAACATAAGTTAAACTGAAAATCATTGGCGTCTGTAGTGCGTTAGGTAAAACCAAGAGATATAATTTGACCAAGGTTAAAGTTAATATTAGCCTATAGCTTTATGAAAATCTATGGTAAATTCAATAAGAAAAGCACACGGAATGCTATTAAATTTATCTTCAGCAAATAGTTTTTTCTGATTTAGCTTAATGACCTAACAACTTTCTGTAACACTTTTCAAGTCAGCAGATTTCATTTAACTATCTGTAACCAAGTAAGGTGTGACAATCTACTACGAAAAAATTCTTAACCAAAAATCCTTAAAGTATGATTCTTGTATTGCTAACAAAGTTTCCTAGAATGCTCTCCACTGTTCTGACACTATCACATTAATTTGTGACCATGACTGAATACCTTCCATGTTAAAGTACTTTAAAAGCCTGGAATTTACCCAAACATTCTACGAAGAGGACCTCAAATTTTCACCTTAAGACTTCATAGGAGCTAGTAGCTAAGAATTAGAAAACTTAAATACAAAGTTCTAAAAAATAACTGCCTCTCAATTACCTGCTACTTTTCAAGGTAGAAAAATTCTTTATCACCTTTCTTGTCAAAAGTTTGGAATATTCTTTCATTTTTTACTTTTTCAGAATTAATTTTCTCAAAGGCTTCATTTTTAGCTTCCAACTTTCATGGTGACTACACTGTACTTGGATCAATTGTACCGCCACTTCAAAAGTCTGGCACGTTTTGTGCCAATCTGGAAAAAAATCATTCTTTAAGAGACCCTACGTAAGTTACGTCAGTTATAGCATATACGTAAAACGTTCAAAATATATTTAAAAGTCCTATCATCAATCATAACATCCAACTACAGTGCGAAAATAAGTAAAGTCTATCAACTTGAAAAATACTACTTTATAAAGTGATTGCCCAGAGAGACACTACATCTGTAACAGATCATTGAAAATGTCGTCGACAATACAGTGTTACTTTGAAATATGCCAATGGCAGTTTGAAACCAGTATTTTGTAGGACAATGAAAATATCTTGCTGTACTCCACTGAAAAAAAAAATTTCTCACTTCAACACCATTTTAACTCCAGTAACTGTATTGTATGCGTTGAGTTTAATATAAAAATTAGGCCAAAAGCCAAGCACTGGGACCTATGAGGTCATTCAGTGCTGAAATGGAAATTGACAGTAAAAGGTTTGAAAGGCGTAACAGCAGGAAAACCTCGCCGTTGCGATTTGAATCAAGTGTTAGTAAGAAGAAAGAAGATGTGAAAGGAAGTACAGTTAAGAAAAAAAAAAAATGGTTGCAGCTAAGGGACGAAGGCATGCAGCAAAGAACCTTGAGTTATGCCTACAGTGCACCGCATGAGGTCCATTGACGGAACCAACCCCATACGGGTACTGTATTGTATGAAACTTGTACAATTTAAAATGTACTGAGCACTGTCCTCCATAAGCTCTTCCTTTGACACAGAGCAAAATAACATCCAGAACTCACAGCATCCTATAGAAAAACAAATGAATTGCTGTACTCAAAAGACCTTTACAACAGCAAATTGGGATCAAGGGCTATACGGCCGAATTGCCTGTAGTGTACAAAATGTTAAAATAATTGATCTAGTATGTACTTCTGGTAGTTTTTGAGTTTTGTACACCTAACAGCAAAACAATACCTATATCAGAATCATAATTCCTAAAAAAACAACAATATATACCTGTAAGATCAAGCAGTCTCCACTCTTGCTTTGTGCATGGGCTGCAAGGCTGACCAATGCTGCCACTGAACTGCAAAAAGGCAGAGGACCAGCGCAGATCAAGCTTCTCCAGAAATAATAGGACTGGGTTCTACCTGCAAAAGCAGAGCTGTCATTCCTGTCACAACAAGAGTTTTACTGGAACCTTTGAGTTTCCTCACGAATGAGGACAGACTTGTTGCCATATTTGCCAGCATGCCTGGGTCCTTTGGCTGCAGCTTTGGGCAAGCACACTGACTTTTCCCAGTGTACCATGATCCCATTGCAGAGGTTGTACTACAATATTCAAATGCAGCTGCCCCTTCGAAGATGTCAGAACTAGCCATCGCCCAGATACTACTGCAAACTTGTACCTTGTGGTTGGACCCAACCTAATACCAAGGTGAAGACCACACCTGTTGGCTGTCACCAGTCCAAGGTGCAGGGATTTCAAGCTGTAGAAAAGTCTCCTTGCAGGAAAAGCTGATGGACAGGAACAAGAAGTGTGTACCCTCGAGATCCAATGAAAGCATGAAATCACCCCTTCTGATGAAATCCAACACACGCTACCAGCAAAACCGCATGTAATGTTCATTTTGTCATAACGAAAATAGTTTCCTTAATGAAAAAAATTTTTTTTTGGTAAAATTAATTTCAACCATTATGGGAAAACTGGAATAAAAATTATTTGTTGCATCAGAAATAATGTAGTTCCAACGGATTTAACATTTATTTTGACTGCAAACCATCCGATTTAGAGATTTACTATGTAATTGGAGTTAAAAAAACGAGTTTTTCCAGAAAAAGGTAAATGTCCAGGAGAAGGCCGCACCCGTTTTTCAAGTATTAACGACGAAAAACGGCAAAAAACGACCAGATTGGTGTTGCACATCGCATAGAAACATGAGGAAATGAATAAAAAAGAAACTAAGAGTTACTCTTACACACAAAATCTAAGCATAAACCTACTACTTCAATTATGGGGGATCCCAGTGGGAAGTGGGGTTTTTGGGTGGGGGGAGGAGGAGAAAAGTGATTTTCGGGGCACTACCGAACCTAATACAACCACCTAACCTTACCTAGGGCCCTGTACCCCTACCTAGGCCTAGCGGGGGGGCTCCGCCCCCCTGCGACCCTTAAGGCCACTACCTAACATCCATCAAACCAAATCCAAAGTGATGGTACTGCTGTATACATCGTTATACTACCACCATTATAATATACTCTATAAATTAATGAAGCTTACCTTAAACTGTTGGTTGATAACGATGTGCTGCTGCTTTGAGGAAAACGTGAAGCCGTTGCAAGGTTCCCTGACATGCAACTTAAAGTAGCAAGTGGCCAGGTACCCGACGACCACATTGCACTGCAAACAATCGGTAGGAAATCGAAGGTCTGTCAAAATTAATGCCAGAAGGGCCAGCCACTGCCTCTGCCATAGCTACAGGAAGACAAAATGCCGTTTTTTGCTTCATTATTCAAGTATTCAGTCAAACAAGGATACCAGTGGACACTAGACAGGTAACTTTTTTACTCCGCTGAAATGCTAGTGAAACTTAGTTTTCGACTAAAGTAGTTCGTAATTGGTTATGAAACCCATGACGTCATAACTATGTCACACCTCTCAGCCAATAATGAGTAACTGGAACTGCTTTTGTTTGTGTAAGAAAGTAAGTTAGAGGGCTCATTAAAAGTAAACATTATCGTAGAGGAAACACCTCTCCCGACTTAGGAAAAATTCGAGGTAAAAACTTAATTTTGTTTTTTTCTCTCTGTAAGTATGCATTAGCGACAGTAATGTATTGAGAAGAAGTGTTTTGTTATCACGTGCTTTACTCGGGAAAAATATCAATATAATAGATTTCCCATAATGGTTGAAACTGTAATAATACCTTCTTTTTTTTATGAACATCATCAGGTTACTGAGGTTTATCTGGATGGATGGATTATGATATTTAGGGACAAGCCCAAGCACTGGGACCTATAATGGTCATTCAGCGCCGTAATGGAATGAAATAAATAATCTGATAATTAATGAAATTTAATTGAACGTGATGATAATCTGATGTGAATGAAACTTAAAACCTTATTTCATTAAAAAAATAAATAAATAAATAAAATAATAAAAAAATACATAATAAATATAAAAATATAATTTTTTATATTAGTATAAAACTGCATACACTTGTGTGTATTAGGTGAAAGGTAAAATTGAATATTATTAAAATAAGTCAAATTTTATAGTAAATATCAATCTCTTTTAAGAACTTTACAAGATTATTGATATCAACATCATCTCCTAAAATATAAGAAAGTTGTTTCCCTGAAAGTCCGAATTTCCTGCGGGCAGCACCATACACTGGGCAACAAACCAGAATATGCTCAACTGTCAACAGGCAGTCACAGCGAGCACAGACTGGAGCCTCACTTCCTTCAAGTATAAAGCTGTGCGTCAATCGGGAATGACCAATACGAAGTCTCGTTAAAACAATCTCGGTCCTCCTGTCTCTATGAAACGAAGACTGCCAAAAATTCAAATTAGGTCTGATTGCCTTCAGCTTCTTGTTTCTGGCAAGGTTTGAGGACCATCGCTCCTGCCATTTGTGGCGGATATAGCTTCGAATAGGAGACTTCATATCAATGTATGGAACTTCATGGATATCCAGTGATCTTTTATTACATACTCTTTTTGCTGCTCTATCAGCTTTTTCATTACCCTTGATCCCTACATGGGCAGGAACCCAGCAGAACGAAACAGCTTTGTGTTTTGCAAGAAATTCGAAACAGCCACTCTTGAGCTTGGAGAATCAAAGGATGTGATGTATTACAAATATTAAGACTCTCCAAAACACTTTTAGAATCCGAATATATAACAAATTTCTTCTTCTCGGTACGATGAACAATAGCTAATGCTCTATTAATGGCAGAAAGGTCTGCTGTATATACTGTAGCCGAATTTGGTAGTTTTGCAGCCTCACAAGTCTTTTCTGTAATTACGGCTAGCCCAACTCCCTCTCTTGACTTGGAACCGTCTGTATAAATCTTATACGCACCATCATGAGTTACATCATGTTCTAAGAATAAACTCTTTGCCATTTTATCAGAAAGGTTCTTCTTGACCATAGTTTTGTTACAAACTTTTGCTTTAGGGATAAGCCATGGGGGGAATCTAGAGGCAACTAACTGAGAAACATTCTGATTCTTTAGAGTATCATTATTCACTTCTTGATGTAGTCTTATCTGGAAGGGGACAGATGACCTTGGTTTAAATTTCCTGTTGTCAAGTTGGCGAATGACCTTATTGGAAGGATTTTCAGAACTGCTCTTTACGCGCATTATGTAGCGCAGACCCAGTTCCTCCCGTCGTAAGTCAAGTGGCAGTTGATGGGTATCTACATACAGACTCTCAACAGGAGATGTTCGGAATGCACCAGAGCAAATTCGTAATCCCATGTTATGGACAATATTGAGGTCGTTAAGTTTGCTTTTGCACGCTGAAGAATAAATCTGACACCCATAATCTAGCTTTGATCTACAAAGTGCATCATAAAGTCTTAATAAACATTTCTTGTCAGCTCCCCATTCATATCCAGAGACTACTTTCAAAAGATTAAAAGATGCTTTAATTTTACATTTAAGGTTATCAATATGTTTGGTCCAGGTGAGTTTTGAGTCAAAAGTCATTCCCAAAAATTTGACATCGGCAGCATATGGTAAAATAGATCCCTCGAGTTTTAAATTAGGTATAACCTCTTTACGCCTGCTCCTTGAAAAGCGGATAGCAACACTCTTAATGGCTGAAAATTTAAAACCACTTAGCCTAGCCCATTTGGAGACAGAATCTATAGCTTTCTGTAAATATCGGCATGCAGATATAGCATCGTAGGCAGTGCAATAAATGGCCAAATCATCCACAAACAATGAAGCTCGAACTGGGCTTGGAACTTCATCCAAGATGCTATTTATGGCGACAGCAAAGAGGGTCACACTGAGAACACTTCCTTGTGGAACACCTTCCTCTTGTTTAAAGGGGGACGACAGAAAGTTCCCTACTCTCACTTTTATTACTCTCTCGGATAGGAAGGAATGAATGAACCGAATTAAGTTGCCCTTAATACCCATTTTCTGTAGTTGTTTTAGAATTCCATTACGCCAAGTAGTGTCATAAGCTTTCTCTAAATCAAAGAAGACCCCTATTGTCTGACACTGATTGACAAAACCCTGCTGAATTTGGTTGGAGAGTCTCATAAGTGGGTCGAGGGTAAATCTATTTTTACGAAACCCAAATTGGAAAGGAGAGAGAAGCTTATTTGATTCTAAGTGCCATACCAAGCGATAATTTATCATTTTTTCCATTAACTTGCAAACACAGCTTGTTAGTGCTATAGGTCTATAACTTGAACTTTGTTGGGGATCTTTATTTGGTTTTTGAACGGGGATTATGATGGAAATTTTTCCAGGATCTCGGCATAACTCCAGTCTCCCAAATCTTATTAATGATCTTAAGAAGGTAGCGTTTGGCCTCTTCAGGTAGCTTCCTAAGCATTATATATAAAATAGTATCTTCACCAGGAGAAGTGTCATCTGTTGAAGAGAGTGCTTCATGTAGTTCTTGAAGCGAGAATCTTGCATTGTATGCCTCCCGGTTATCACCAGAAAGATTCAGATTGACCTGAGTGTTCCTGATTCTTTGGAATTCACTAGAATAGTTTCTTGGGCTAGAAATGTTGGAGAAATATTGACCCAATGACTCAGCTACATCTGAAGGGTTTGTAACTAGGTTATTTTCTACTCTCAAAGAGGGAGTTTTGGGTGGCACAAACTTCCCTGCTAGTTTTCGTACCTTTTTCCATACAAACATCGATCGTGTTTTAGAGTTAATACCATTTATATAATAAATCCAAGAGTCTTTCTTGGCACGACGGAAGTATCGGCGTTGTTTTGCCATGGCTCGCTGATATATTCTTTTAGAAGTGGATGTGCCACTTGATTTGTATTTCTTGTAGCATCTTCTAGTAATTTTTTTTAAGGTGGCACACTTTTTGTCCCACCATGGAACTGTTGGTCTCCTTGGCTTTCCTGTAGTTTTTGGAATAGAGGCTTCTGCACTGGCTAATACAGTGTTTGTCCAATACTCATATGCTTCAATATGGTTGTTAAAGGATTCATATGGTTTATCGAGATGGATATCCTTTTTATACTTCTCCCAATCAGCTTCCAATGGCTTCCATTTCTGTGGCATTTCTGTAGGGACATTTCTGGTAAACTTTAAAAGAATGGGATAGTGATCACTGCCATTTAAAAATTAATTTACTGACCAAATAAAATCTAAAGCTATTGCAGAGGAACATATACTCAGATCAATAGCAGAGTAAGAATTAAAAAATATATTATGATAAGTCATAGTACCATCATTTAAAAGCACAATATCATTATTATTAATAATGTCTTCTATAATTTTACCTTCATTATCTGAAGTATGCCCTCCCCATAACGGATTATGGGCATTAAAATCACCAAGAATAAAAAATGGCTGTGGCAGTTGATCAATTAATGATTGGATATCAGCATTTGTGAAGTTTGATCTAGGAGGCAGGTAGATGGAACACACAGTAATCTGTTTGTCTAATGTGATCTTAAGAGCAACAGCCTGTAAATTTGTACTGAGGGCTACAGGCAAGGATTCCAGTGATTTGCTCACGATAATAGCTGCTCCTCCATGTGCTCTATCACCCACTGGAGGGGTGGATGTGAAGATCTCATAATTAAGTCCAGGATTGAACTTCTCTGGACCTAATTGAGTTTCCTGCAGGCAAATTACTCCAGGATTAGTTTCTCTTATGAGGACCTTTAGATTTTCAGCACGAGAACGCAATCCTTTACAGTTCCATTGTAGGATGTTGAATGAAGCCATTACAAATCCGATTTGGAAGCCTTTCTTTTTTCCTCTTTAGGTGGTCTGGAAATAGACGGTTTTTTATGACTAACCCTGTGATCTTTATTTCTCCTAGTTTGATTTTCTTTAGGAGGAGGGTGAACATCTACCGTTGTAATCTGTGCAACCTCTTTAACTTGGTGGTTGTGTTCCATTGCAATACTTGCTTCACTTGAGGAAAGCACACTGTAGCTGTTAAATATCGAAGCATGCTTATTTGGAGTATAAGGGGGAGAACCTGAAGGAGTCCTTCCTCTCTTGGGGTTCCTTAACTGTTTTGATTCCATTAGATCAGGCAGAGATTCTGCCTGTGATAGATTTACTACATTAAAAGTAGGAGATGGAAGAGATGATGGGAGAGCCTCTTCATCTGGAGGAGAGACTTTTTCAACCACAGGCAGCTTGCCTGCTTTGGTGGTGTGTGCTCTTGCTTCCAGTGACTGAGCACCCAACCCAGATACCCGGGCCTCTACCACAGGAGTTGATGCACCTACTGCAGGAGAAGGTGCTCCTACAGGACCCCTTGTGGTAGTAAGGGGTAGTGGGTTTAGAGCTCTTGCATAGCTCTTTGATTGGCCCAATTGTTGTTTGGCATATCCTATGCTAATGTGTTCAGCATTAGCCTTATTTATTGCTGATAGTTCATCTTTGTATGCTTCACAGTTTTTATCATTAGCCTTATGGTTCAGCTGACAATTACAACAATTTGGTGTTTCAGAACAAATACCATGGTCAGGGGCAGAGCAATTTATGCAAACTTTTGCGTTCCTACATACTTTTGATGAATGACCAAACTTGAAACAGTTGAAACATTGAATTGGTTTCGGGAGGAAGGGTCTTATTCGCACTCTTTCATTTTCAATGATTACATGGGATGGAACGTTAGGGTCTTCAAAGGTCAAAATTATCATATTAGCAATGGGTGTCTTTTTTACTTTCCACACTGTTAATGGGCTCATTTCAAGGATCTCACTTTCTGTGAACTCATACAAATCTTTGTCAAAAATTACACCTCGGCCATAACTAAAATTCAGGTGGGGTCTGATTTCTTTATCAATATCATGCCCAGAAGGATTCATTGCAGATAGCATTTGTGCTTGCGTTTTTGATTTAGCATGTATTAGCACTGTACGTTTTCCAAATCTAGATATATCTCCACTATTTATTCCTCCCACCTTTTTCTGGAGATACCTGCAGAACTTATAATAATTGTAAGTTTCCTCCTTCGCTGTTGCAACTAGCCACATAGGAGGTTTGGGAGTTCTGGATGGATTATTAACCTCTGTTTTCTGATGTATATCTTGAACCCATTCAGATGGTACATAGCTATCTAAATTTTTGGGTACTTTATCGGTCAAAGCTCCCTCTATAATACACTGATTTATTTGTACTGTATTTATATTACTACTAGCCTTAAAGGCATCTTCATATTTATCAAAAGTAATCCATGCTTCTCATTTTGATGTGACTTCAAGGAAATTCATCCTTATTTCAATTATAGTTCCAAAGGAACGGAAGGTTGTCAAAATAATGTCATAGTCGCACTGCAGTGGTATGCCCACGACATGTAGCACTCGCAAGTTTTTCACATTAGATAGTTTTCCAACACAATGTGTAGAGCTACCATCGTGCTCTTGATTAATTGAAATTTCCTGGGGGTGGTCCAAGTCCTTGTCCATAGTCATCATCTGCGCCAAAGCATCAAAAGGTCCAGGGGTACTTGAATCCTTATATTTATTTGTCATAAAGATTAGAGGGGGTATAATAAAAAAAAAAAAAAAATTTAAACTTGAAAACCTTAAAAAAAATATCATCAGCCTTTCTTGGAGTTTATTACGCCACCAATGGCACAAGTGAGAACCGAATCCCAAATGTCCGCATCCCTACCCTACCCCATTGGGGATGGCATAACATGATTAGAGTGGCTCAAGTGTAGGCCAAACCCGCTTGATAGGACTGAGAGTATTACAAGAATACAATCATCCCCACCCCAATCATGTTATGGGCAAACCGGATAGAATGCCGAGAGTCCTAACCCAGAACCAGACCCCCCTGGAATCCGTGGTCCAGCTCTAAAGAATAGTTCCGCCTGATCTCTCAGGTCCGAACATTATCGGGCAGTTGATGATCCTACCACAGTTCCCACTATTTAGTTTTGGATATAAACCCAGTCCCAGCTATGATATCTTTTCCTATTTTCATGTCTAATAAATTTTACAAAGGTGGAAAAATCCACAACAATTAATCCAATTTATACGATGATCTATGGGACTTATAGGGGGAGGAAGCAGAAGGATGAAAAGTTTTAGTAAAAGGAAAAGAGCTGACTTATTTAGTTGGATCAACAGCTGGGCACCAAGGCCGAGCGAGAAAGTAGTTCCCACCAGTCATCAGGGCCCAGCTGCTGAACCCTAAGCCCCCCATCCTCGGCAAGGCTTCAGCATCTGGGGGGCTGAGGTTTATCTGTGACAAGCCTCTTATGCAAGCTAATTTCCAGGCAACCAAACACCTCGGTTATTCTACATGCATGCAGTGCTCACTGTTGGCCTATGAAAATTAGCACTCCAGGCCATCAGTTGTCAGCTGCACCTACAGTGAATGCATTCAGTGTTTATTGTCAAATCCACAACTGGCATATTAGCATCTAGTGCAGAAGCAGATCAAGGGCATTCAACATTAATACATCCTAACCTTGACCTAGGGCACCATGCCAACCCAACAGCAGCCCCCTCACCCCATCCTACCAGTGTAATATGGCACTAAAAAATTTTCATATCCTTAGTTTAGCCTATACAGGGAGATATGATCCCTAGTTTAGCCTATACAGTGAGACATGAATAAAAATAGCTTACATATTCTTCTATGATGCTGCAGTAGTTTAGGAGAATATAAACTAGCACCTGCCTCTGAACATATGAAATAAATTCTTCTATTTCTCCTCTTGTTGAAGATTTCCTGCCAACCGTATCTGGGAAAAGAACTGAATGCATCACTTTCTATCCTGCAAGGAACACCATTTTGAATAGAAGCTCAAGTATAGGGGTTGACTAAATTCTCAAAGTGGTTGGGTACACCGAGGACCAACACTTCAACTTCCCTTTCCTTCGTTATCCTATAGACACTCTTCCCTCCCTTGCTATTCTGTACATAACATTTCACTTCTTCCAAACTTGGTCATTTCAACTTTGTTTCCAGAGTCATCAACCTGAGTGCTGCTGATCTAGTGGTGTATGAAAACTTCAAGCTAAACCAGTACCAATGATTATCTGTACGATCCCCCAGTCAAAACGTGACTTACTAGTGAACCAACATATGAGTTTACAGAGATACGAGCTACTACACGAGTTATTTGTTGCTTTAAGAAACGGGCCGAGTTGCGAGTTACAAGCCACAGAACCTGGGAGATGCAATCTCCCAATGAGTCTGCCATTACTAGCATCAAGATGCCTAGCTGAGTGGTCTCAGTCAGTTTATGTTGCTGTGAGAGCATGTCCACAGCATCTCTTAGCATTTCTTGTTGTTCCCCTGTCCTTTGGAACATTTAATTTTCACTGTGGATCCTAAGAGTGTGTGTTTTAAGACCAGTGCTGAGAAGAAATGCTACATTACCTTGGATATGAAGCATGAAATCATAGTAAAACACGACCAAGGTGTCTGTGTTATGGACTTAGCAAGGTAGTATGACTGGACTACTACTACAATCTAAGACTGAAGCAGGAGAATCAATAAAGGCTACACTTATTAAAACTAGTTTATTTCTTTACCTTCACTTTTACTATATTTTTTATACATTGATTCAACTTACAAGCAAATTAAGTTATGAGCTCGGTCACAAAACTAAAACTCCTATGCCAAAGTACTACTGTATTAGGAAGCTCCTGAGTAGGTTTACCTATACCAAATTGACAATTGTAGAATCTTGTACCAACCTAACCGAGCTGTTTAAAACTACATGTCCATACAAATTAAGCATGATTTTTTTTCACTGAACATAAGTTTGTTATAATTACATTAACAGGAGACATTTCACATCTAAAACTTTAAGCAATGTTAAAGGGTTGAAAAATGAACCAGAGTAAGAATAACTGGATATGCCTAAGACTAGAGTAAAGACTTTCATAGGTCAACACTGAACAACACATGCCAAGTGCAATGGCCTGGAAAGCACCTCATAGGAACATCCCTTGTCATAAGTATACTAGCCCAGAAAAGTGATTTTCCCCCTCAAAACCAAAAATTTCCAATGAGGAACTGTGCTTAAATTTCATAAAATAAATTTTAAACAAAAGTTCAAAATTTTGCTGTGTCTCAGTGCATTCTGAATCTATGAAGTTCATTTTTGTTGTAAATTAGTAGGCTAGGAACAGTTTTTGATACTGGACCTCTTTTATCCTACAATTATGGAGGCCAAAATGAGAAGCCATGGTTTTGAGTGGGGAACAATGCAAGAGTGAAATACAATTATGTACTGGGCAAATCTAAAGGAGAGCTCCGTCTCTTGTTTGCAGAAGAATATATATATTTCCAATGTATTTTTTATTGATTATGCTTAAACTGATCATTTATATTGGTGGCATCAAGCAATTACACCCTTGTTCCCGTCTAACAATCTTGGGGGACCCCAGTGGGAACCACAGTTTTTGGGGTGGGGGGAGCAAGAGAAGAGTGATTTCCAGGGCACTACCAAACCAAACAAACCACCTAACCTAATCTAGGGCACCATACCCCTACCTAAGCCTAGCGGTGATTGACCTGTAAATGTTTGTAGCCCTCGTTTGCCAGCCAATCGTATGCTTTCCAGCAATCGGAAATTGTTGTTCCAGGTTCGATGTACTGTTTAATGACAGCAAGCAAAACCTCAAGAGTTTTGTTGTTCAACAGGAACCATAAAGAACTCCCTAGTTTCCTTACAAATTCCCCCAAATACCCACTGACCCTCTGTAATTCTGCCCACATTATACTTCCTCTTCCCAAATTTTGAGTCATCAATTTACACTATTTTACCCTGCCTCCAATGTTATGAGACCGTCTAAATACCCAATTTACTATTACTTCCCTACAAAATGAAGCCCAATCATTGATGGTGGGATCGCTGAGATGAAGCTCAAAGCTAGAAACTTATAAGAAAACCAATTAGATACAACAAGCAAAATGTTAAATTAGTTTCAATATCCATGTGAGACTTGGATAACCATGAGTTTTTAAATATAGAGACAAAAATTACTTTGTTTTTTTTGGACACTACATAGGTTTTATCGCACCGAAATGTGTTCACTCTTGATTAAACCGTGATTTTGGGCAAAAGTTACAAGCCTTTTCTATATGCCCATAATAATAGTTTGTGAAATCTCTATAATTCATGTATCAATTTTCATACACTGTGGGGAAACTTTCCTGGGGAACAAAATCGGAGCTTGTAGACGGTCCTGGTAATTCAGTCATGGCGCTAGTGCAAGTAACGCTTAATTGGAGAAAATAGGAGTATTTGCTGGAAAAATGAAAGACTTGGAAACATCAAATATTGTCATTGGCTGAAAACACTGCTTTCTTTTGTTTCAGAGAAAATTGAAACGTGCTTATTTATTGTTTGTTTGTCTGGTGCTTATTTACGATTGGATATAGTCTATAATGATGTCACTTTTTGGGGGGAGTTTTTTTTCGTGACTCATTAAAATAGGTGATACGACAGACAACAACATGGACTTTTTTTTCTGTAGGTACAAAATATTAAAGTTGTGTTTCCTAGACCGATAGGACTTACTGCCACTAATTTCTGTCTTCCTTAGAACATTCTTGGTATCTTCTTTCAAGGTGTAAACACATTTATACTAAAAATCAGCCGGAGCATTTATTAAGGTTTACCATGTATTGCAACATCCTTGTGACCTTAAAAGTTTTGGCAAAACTAAGGTTTGAAAGGTAACATCACACACTAGTATGGTCTAGTAACCTAGGTTGATCTAGTCAGGGTGGACAGATAAGGACCTAATGCTCTACGTTAGGTCACAAACCTACTATAAAATATGGTGCCCTAGACTAGGTTAGGTGTGGGTCAGGTAGGCATGGACACTGCCAATCTAGGCTGGGGTGGAACTCAAGTCTTATTTTAATTCAAAGTTTCAAATTAGGTTAAGTAGGGGGCCAAGGGGCTTCAGATTCCCCTGGCCTTGTAAGGACCAAGGGTCCTAGTTTTCAGACAAAGTTAGGTAAATTTTTAGTTTCAGCCAAATTTGGAAAAATGCAATAAAAATATATTTGTTGCATCAGAAATAGTGTGGTTTCAATGAATTTAACGTTTATTTTGACTGCAAACCAACCGATTTAGAGATTTACTATGTATACCCTAGTTCATCCCACCAATTATGGGGGACACCCTTTGGGAACCGGGGTTTTGGGTGGGGGAAGGGGGGGGAGGGTGTTGGGGCATTGAATGATATTTGCAATAAATGAATAATTAATGTTCCAGCACCCCTCCCCCATACTAGGCCTACCGGGGGGAGGGGAGTAGGGCCCCCCAGCGACCCCCCCTTAAAGCCACAGTAATTTTCAGGGCACCACAGAACCTAACAAACCCACCTAACCTAACCTAGGGCCCTGTACCCCTACCTAGGCCTAGCGGGGGGGCTCCGCCCCCTTAAGAAGCCACAGTGATTTTCGGGGCACTACCGAACCTAATACACCCACCTAACCTTACCTAGGGCCCTGTACCCCTACCTAGGCCTAGCGGGGGGGCTCCGCCCCCCTGCGACCCCCCCTTAAGGCCACAGTGATTTTCGGGGCACTACCGAACCTAATACAACCACCTAACCTTACCTAGGGCCCTGTACCCCTACCTATGCCTAGCGAGGGGGCTCCGCCCCCCTGCGACCCCCCCTTAAGGCCACAGTGATTTTCGGGGCACTACCGAACCTAATACAACCACCTAACCTTACCTAGGGCCCTGTACCCCTACCTAGGCCTAGCGGGGGGCCTCCGCCCCCATGCGACCCCCCCTTAAGGCCACTACCTAACATCCATCAAACCAAATCCAAAGTGATGGTACTGCTGTATACATCGTTATACTACCACCATTATAATATACTCTATAAATTAATGAAGCTTACCTTAAACTGTTGGTTGATAAAAATGTGCTGGTGCTTTGAGGGAAAACGTGAAGCCGTTGCAAGGTTCCCTGACATGCAACTTAAAGTAGCAAGTGGCCAGGTACCCGACGACCACATTGCACTGCAAACAATCGGTAGGAAATCGAAGGTCTGTCAAAATTAATGCCAGAAGGGCCAGCCACTACCTCTGCCATAGGTACAGGAAGACAAAATGCCGTTTTTTGCTTCATTATTCGAGTATTCAGTCAAACAAGGATACCAGTGGACACTAGACAGGTAACTGTATTACTCCGCTGAAATGCTAGTGAAACTTAGTTTTAGACTCAAGTCATTCGTAATTGGTTATGAAACCCATGACGTCATAACGATGTCACACCTCTCAGCCAATAATGAGTAACTGGAACTGCTTTTGTTTGCGTAAGAAAGTAAGTTAGAGGGCTCATTAAAAGTAAACATTACCGTAGAGGAAACACCTCTCCCGACTTAGGAAAAATTCGAGGTAAAAACTTAAATCTTTTTTTTTCTCTGTAAGTATGCATTAGCGACAATAATGTATTGAGAAGAAGTGTTTTGTTATCACGTGCTTTACTCGGGAAAAATATCAATATAATAGATTTCCCATAATGGTTGAAACTGAAATAATACCCAAAGTTAAACATGACTTTACTATTTCACCCTCCCCAACACCCATAAAAAAAAAAAAAAAAAAAAAAAAAAAAAAAAGTTCAAATGTAGTCTCAATTGTAGGATACAGATGGAGTTATGGGTATTTCTAATACTACTATTGGCTAATGGAATTAACATTTAAAACCTTAACATATACATATATGAAAGGCAATCATATTTAACTTTAGGATGCTATGATTTGCGTTCAAATTGACCACTCAAAATTTCTAGGTAGATCTATATTACTATTTCGCAGCAGCCTAGACTATGGCAGTTGCAGTTTTTCTATGCAGTTTTACCTCCTGAACAAGAATTTTAAGTAACACATTCGGACGGCTGTAATTAACCCCCAGGGGCTCGTACAAAACACGGCAAAATACATTTAATGCCCCAATTCCTGGTGGCTTTCGTATTCGTGGGGACGAACGATGCAGAATGCTTATAGTAATAGACATACCGATTTCTATTCTAAGCCTATTTTGCATGTGCCCTATTTTTGTTCTGTGCAACATTCACAAAACTGCTCTGTGGCTTTACCTTTACACTTTCAGCAGTTCCATTACCCGGGAAACTGCTAGACCTTACAAAAGGCTATAACACTTTTCAACTGAGAATATCGCTTAGGTTAACGCTGACACCTGTACGCTGTAAGCACACAAAACTTTGGGTGCGGGTATAACACTTCAAACCAAGCCTAACCTGCCTATTGGCTAATGGTGACAATTTCAATGTATACACTAGCCTACCGGCTTGAAAACACCTTGAAAAAATTTCATTAACTTCCTTTATGTAGAACTATGTACATGGACCGGTAGTAGTTGAGGAAACATGGCATACCAAAAGAATGACAAGCATAAAAATCTTCAAAATTTTCTTTGATTTTAGGTACTAGACCAGCCATAAACTGGCTCAAACTTACCACTTTGCATGCCATAAAATTCCTTCTGTTTGCCTGATTAGCTTTGTCCTGAAGTGATAATGAACACGAAGTAATTAACCTTGACAAAACTCAATACGAAATGTTAAATGAAATATGAGACCTTAACAAAAGATGTAAACTTTGCCACAATAGGAATACAATTTAAACAGTAAGTAATTACAAATCCAGAGGAAATCTCTGATATGTTGCCTCAACGTATTGACTACTTATAAACACCCAAATATACAATGGAAATCTCCGACGAGTAGACTCACTGTACATAGGTAACCATTAAGTAGTTGCAAAAATCCACTGGGAATTACCAGTAGGTTGCCTCGCCGTGCAAGATTACTTGCAAAAATCCACTGGTAATCACCATTAAATTGCCTCACCGTTCAATTACTTGCAAAAAATCCACAAGGAATCGCCAATAAGATTTATCAACGTTAGTTAGCCATGCCCATCAAATGAGATCTTTGTTGGACCCTGAATATCTAAAACAAGGAAGTCGGAATACACAATTCGTAACTCACCAACCGTCTGTGATGTCTTCGGTGTCCTCGTTAAACTAGCAGTGCCATCTATGTATCATTTTCGGAGATCATTCTTGCTTGGGGAAATTTTTATTTTGTCTTGGATATGCTGCGCGAGTGAAATTTCATCCTCTAGCAATACTTGTTGCTACAGATAATGTTTTTGTTTATTAAATAGCAAATTAAATATCCTGCTTCATGTGCATCTTGTACTGTAGGTAAAGGAAGATACAATGCAGAAACGCAGACTTATGATAATCAACTTTTAAAGATATTAAAGCCATTCAGAAATGAAAGGCGATTTGTTTGTTATTCATCTACATTCATAATCAGTACTACGTTAATATTTGTCTAATTGTCTCGAGAAAGATGATTTTTCTGTTTGTTTGGGACAGAAAAGCTGTATTTGGCTTTCTGAATCAGTTTTGTGTTTTTACATTTTGACGTAAAATACCAGTCAAGATAACGAATTACATTCTGAGTGGCTTATGCATTTATTTGTTTGTACGGTGTTTTCATGTTGCATGGATCCATTGGTTATTCAGCAGCGGGACCAACGGCTTTACGTGACTTCCGAACCACGTCGAGAGAGAACTATCACCAGAAATACACATCTCTCATCCCTCAGTGGAATGCCCGAGGATCGGACTCGCGGCCACAGAGGTGGCACGCCAACACCATACCGACCACGCCACTGAGGCGCTTCTTATGCATTTAGCTTATTGGTTTAAACCTTTGCAACCAACTGATTTTTTTACAACAAAAGTGAAAATCTCGACACCACGTGTTCCGTGGAAGAAGCTGGGGAAGAGAGCAGCTAAAATTGACAAAATTAGAAACCAAATATCAGTCTTCTTTCTTCTGATAAGTCTTTCCTCGTCTTGTTCAGCAGTGCTTATGAGTTTTTCCCATGATTACAGTTGTAGGATTAGGAATTACCGACCCAAATCACAAATGAAACACATATTAGGCATATATATATATTTGATAACTAAAACTCAGTAAAAACGTGGAACTTAAACAGTAAGGCAAAAATTTACAGCTATTGCGTGATTCTTCCTGCTTGGAATAATGGACACAGTAAGAAGAAAGATTTGAACTCTCTCGGATCTGCATTTTACATCTCGTGTGGAACAGAAATTCCCGAAAGCCATTTTGCATTGAAGTGGCATTCTCTTACTATCCCAGACTAAAGTCATGGAAGTACATAAAAAAACATAAACAGCTAATCTAAGAGAAAGATAGTCATATATTACAAAAAAAAAAAATTAAATACCGTGCCTTATATATATATATATATATATATATATATATATATATATATATATATATATATATATATATATATATATATATATATATATATATTTATATATATATATATATATATATATATATATATCACAGACACGATACTGCAATATTCCATTTATGTGCTAATGTGTTTCTTTGTAAGTTACTTAATAATAAGCAAACTTCAACTAACGTAGTCAAAGGCATTACAAGGCACAAGCTTAGCAGTGTAAGGGGGCGGTCCTCTGACCCCCGTAATATATGAACCAGGGCGCCCTACTTGCCCCTGGTGCTTGCAAAAGGCACTAGAGCCTAGGAAACTTTGCTTTATCTTAACGCAACCTGTTGCCAACGGCGGAGGGATGATTTTGTAACTTGTTGCTTGATGACATTCGTTTAACATTCCTTTATTTGATTCCATATATATATACCATATATAATATTATATAGATATATATATATATATATATATATATATATATAATATATACATATATATGAATTTTAGCAGAAAATAATCTTTGTACTTCCTTTATTCAATTCAACACCTAGAAGATCTTTTTATTAATGTTTACCTGAATTCCAACTTTCTTAAAAACGAACACGCAAGCAAATAGCTTATGATACAAAAAAAATGCTTAATGGACAATGATCAAGAGAGAGAGAGAGAGAGGAGAGAGACGAGAGAGAGAGAGAGAGAGAGAGAGAAGGCATCTTGTGGCTATGAACAGGCACCAAATACGGATGAGATGATTGTGTACAAAAGCAGTAAGAATCTCATTGGCAGCTAATATATATATATATATATATATATATATATATATATATATATATTATATATAGATATATATATATATATAATATATATATTATATATATACAAAACTTTCAGTTATAGCAGAATTGCTTTTAACCTCCATAACTAATATATCCATAGCAGTAGTACTCTGTTTGTCTATGAAACTGGATTGCATGCAATCAATAAACTTGCAAGGCATATTTATAGCAATTACCCGAAAAATGCTAACCGTCCATAATTCTAGAAAAGGTCGGCATCGATAAACTATGAAGAACCTTGGAATGGAAACTGTAGAAAGACTTAAACAGTAGGAATACTGGATGCGTATAAGTGTTATAGATCATTTCCATGATATCATAAAAGCGAAAACTCCATTATAACTAACATGCTTTTAAAGCACTCTGTAAAGAGGCCAACATTTTTACAAAGTCTTGTTTTTTTCTGTATTTGTTCCATCCGCATTCTAATCATTTGACTTTATACATTAATATCCTTAAAATTAAGACAGGCCTTGTATATGACTAATATGTACAAATTCTCTACGTTTACGATTCAAGAGAATCAAAGCCCAAATAATATCATGAAAATGTGTTTTTTTTTTCTCTCTTTTTTTTTGTGGGGGGGGGGGGGGGGTCGCATCAGTGGGCTGAGCATTGCACAGTGGTGCCATCTATGTTTGAGCTCTGTACTTCAGCGAAGTTCCCTCGCCGAAGCCGTTGGCCAACTTCACTCCGGTTTCGTCGCAACTTCCGTTGGGGAGCTTCGTTCCGATGCCGTTGGACGCTCCAGCAGATGTCCCGATTTCCAGACCCTTGGATTTTGCAGCTCCCTGGAAAAAAAAAAAAACGCTATTAATCTCCTAAGATCAGAATACACCGAACAAAGAAGACTTTTCTGCTGGGTAAAAGATACCTTTTAAAAAACTGAGCACTGAGGAATCAATACAGTTTTGAGATTTTCGAAAACAATCCTTTAATACAGATATGCCCACTCGAAAGGTCACCAAGCAACTGACCTCTAGCGGAATGGTTTCAAAGTTCAGCAGGGTACGAAGGCTCTACATGTTTGATAGGTGTACAGTATATGTATTAAATGTGACTGGTATGAAGGTTCTGTTACAACAGAATTCCATCCAATAAAAGGAGCACATAAAAACGCCGAGATATAGAAAGTAAGTAATATATTTCAGAGACTGCTGTCTCCCTCTTCAATACTTACCTGAAGTGAGAGACAGCACTCTCTGAAATATAGTACTTACTTTGTATATTTTGGCGTTTTTATTTGCTCCTTTTTATTAGAGGGTATTACATGTCAATATACTTTAGAATTAACAATGAATAAACATGCCATTTGATCTTCAAAGAAGTATTCACTACTGACCTGCAGTGTTCAGCATTTGAATTTTTCAGCTATATATCAATGCATGAGTGCTACCATGCTATATCAAGTTTTGTCATAATGATACGAGCACATATGGTGCATATGTTAACAAATTCAGGATCTAATTAACGAAGAGATTACAAAAATACGAAAAAACACAGCCGGGAAAAAATACAAAGCTTCTTTGACATTAAAATACCTAATGTATTACAAGAGTTAAAATATATATGTTTCAAACTTGGATTCCAATAATCCATTCCGACAACTCAGGCTTTAATATCTAAGTACTGAATCGATCACAAGTATAAAGTACTATTAGCCTTGAATATTTGAAAGCTCATTATTAAAAAATTTTGATTCCAACACTGGAGACAATGCATAAATGATTTACCATCTAGCAACGAAAAACTCCCACGAACCAAGCAAGGAAACAGATTTTACTACATAATGTGGAATCATGTCAAAAAGACCTACATCTCAAATGAGCATTGATAAAAAAAATTCCGATTTTGTAAGAAAACTTAAAACAGAAATAGGAGAAAAGTATAACAGGAAGAATTCATTGAAATTTTTTTTAATACTTCCTTTTATCACTTTTCCTTTTAAGACTTACTTTCTTTAGTCCCTTCCTGTAGGCCTTGATGTAGAAGTCAGCGAAGAGGACGAAGAACATGACAGCCACTCCCCCGACCCACGTCACGAGGATCTTAGGGACGGCGCAGTCGATGTAGACGAGCTGTGGCAGTGAAGAGAAAGGATAGGAAAAGGTTAACTTTAAAGGAAGGTGAGAAGATCGGAAGGACTGGTATTCAAAGGGAGGAAAAAAGGATTAATGATTACAGAGATGAGGAAAGATCCAAGAGGATTAACATTCAAAGGGCGGAGAAGAGGATAAACGATTACAGAGATGAGGAAAGATCCAAAAGGATTAACATTCAAAGGGTAGAGAAGAGGATTAATGATTACAGAGATGAGGAAAGATTCAAAAGGATTAACATTCAAAGGGAGGAGAAAAGGAATAATAATCACAGAGGTGAAAAAAAATCCAAAAGGATTATATATATATATATATATATATATATATATATATATATATATATATATATATATATATATATATATATATATATATATATATATGATGGCGTTACTTTTCCAGACAATATATCTACTTACATCACATCAGGTGTTAAAAGAACTCAACCTCTCTCTCTCTCTCTCTCAAAACAGCTTTTGCATCGCGTGATAAAAGATCTTAGACCAATAAAAAAAAACATCTCGTGTCGTTCTGAACGAAAGAAATAAAAACATCGAGACTAGAGACAAGAAAAAAAATTTAAAAATAAAAAATAAAAAAGAACATATCCTTAAGGAAGGTTAAGCAGCGGAAAATGTGAGAAGAGTCCTGCAAAAAAAAAAAAATTATAATAACACTGCTTGCAGACTTGGCAGGCGCTTGTGACTTTCTTTTTTCAAGCAACGAGAATATTAAGAGAAAGTAAATTTGTTGTTCGGACATCGTGCTTTCGTATATACGCAGCAAGCGAATGCTTTTGTGTCTATGGATATACTTTGGAGTATATTTCGTTATACATACGCGTTTGGTATTTAATATTCGGCTCAGGATACACAGATAATATCTAATTATTGACGAAGGACTCTTACTGAAGAATATTAGAATTAATATATATATAGTATAATATATATATATATATATATATCTATATATATATATATATATATATATATATAGTTTTACTCTAAAATAATAAGTAAAAGTCCTACTCATTCCGTCTTAACTTGCGCTACCAGTTTTAAGAATCTAAGAGAGAGAGAGAGAGAGAGAGAGAGAGAGAGAGAGAGCAATGATGATGTCACTCAACCAACGGAAAAGTCAACATACCTCGAAGATAAAACTTCAAACTCGACCTAAATTTTACTATTTTCTCCAGTTCCTCGCAAGGGCGGATTTAAGGGGTGGGGATAGGATACCTAGTCACGTGCCCCCTAGCGCCAGCGCCCCCTGCCCCCCGCCCCCATGGATATGAATAATAGAACCTTGATTTCTTTTGATAAATCATTATCAGAAGCAAAAACTTGCTTAGTTAATGGTTATTTCAACAACAGCAACATCTAATACTACTACCATGTGTATATTACATATATGAATACTGATACATATGTACCGTATGTGTGTACATGTTACATATGTATATGATAATCATAAGTCCACCTCCGAGCACAATGAAAGATTTCTACATCCGCCAATAGTTCCTCGAACACTCTTTGACATATTTACATAAGACATGATAGACGGACATACCAAGACAAGAGGGAAAGTGGACTGTGATTTCATAAAACCTGAAATCCGACTCTAGCAAACAGAGAAAGTAAAAGACTTGAAAAAAAAATAACAGAAAAATTTACATTGCGTCAAGTCGAATGGGTATGTGTAAACCCCTTAGAGTTATTCAAGAACTTTGAAATCCGGTTCACGATAATTTCACCCACGTTGATAATGCAGTCGGTGGGGAATGGGGCTGGCTGGTGCCCGTGAACATTCTTGGGTCACGTGTTTTAGGTCAGCTCGCTGGGTACCACCTACTGGTACAACCAGCTGTTCTTATGTACCAGCAACTATTTGGGGTCAAGCAAAAGGAAGGGCATGGAGCAATAGCGACCTGATCCCTTGAAGAAGACTTGCTGGCAATCCAGTTTAGACTGGATTCTTCTGTCAGCAATCGCTCCAGAGAGAGAGAGAGAGAGAGAGAGAGAGAGAGAGGAGGAGAGAGAGAGAGAGAATATTGCTCCCTGGATCCCCTAAAGAAGACTTGCTGGCAATCCAGTATAGACTGGATTCTTCTGTCAGCAATCGCTCCAGAGAGAGAGAGAGAGAGAGAGAGAGAGAGAGAGAGAGAGAGAGAGAGATATTGCTCCCTGATCCCCTGAAGAAGACTTGCTGGCAATCCAGTTTAGACTGGATTCTTCTGTCAGCAATCGCTCCAGAGAGAGAGAGAGAGAGAGAGAGAGAGAGAGAGAGAGAGAGAGAGAGATATTGCTCCCTGATCCCCTGAAGAAGACTTGCTGGCAATCCAGTATAGACTGGATTCTTCTGTCAGCAATCGCTCCAGAGAGAGAGAGAGAGAGAGAGAGAGAGAGAGAGAGAGAGAGAGAGAGAGAGATATTGCTCCCTGATCCCCTGAAGAAGACTTGCTGGCAATCCAGTATAGACTGGATTCTTCTGTCAGCAATCGCTCCAGAGAGAGAGAGAGAGAGAGAGAGAGAGAGAGATAGAGAGAGATTGGATAAACACTTACTACGGCAGCGTGGAAGAAGACGACGGTAAATTGAAGCATCTGCAGAGTGGTCAAGTACTTCTTCCACCACAGGAATGGACGGACGCGAGGTCCCATGGCGGCCAGGAGGTAGTAGGCGTACATGACGGTGTGCACGAAGGCGTTAAGGAAGCCCATGAGGGTGCTGTGTCCTCCTGCAGAAGGAAAAAAAAATTAGTCGATCAACGAAATTTCGTAAACAATAGACGAACAACAAGATGGAATCTCAAGTGTGCTATGGCATTTGTTAACATTGGCCCCAATATATCTTTTATTTTTTTATTTTTCTCAGGAGCAAAGGCCAAACAGACAAACAACCTAGTGGCCTTTTTGTAGCCCAGGTCTGAAGTAACCAAGAAAATGAATTTTTTTTTTTTCACTACCTCTTTATTCTACTCCTTTTCATCGCCTTTTAACCTCAGGACTTTTGAATGAACGAAAAAGGCGTCAAAGTTAGTTTGAGAGGAGAGAGAGCGGAGAGAATAGAAGGTCCGAGAGGAGAGAGAGAGAGAGAGCAGAGGAGTCTAGTTAAGCTGAAAAGGACAGATTTAAATTATGCTAAAACAGCAGAAAAAAAAAAACATTTAAAACTTCAAGAACACACCATGAAGGACATAAAAATAGATAAATAAATTAATTAATTTATTAATAAAAATAAATAAATAGTAAAAAATAACTACGAATTACTGCAAAATTTTCACTACGTCAAGAGAATGACTGTAAAAGCTGTAGAAAAATAACTAAAAACAAAAAACTGCTGAAACAATTACTGTAAAATGTTCTAAGTTCAAGAAAATTACTGTAAAACTAAATAAAATAATGAAAAAAAATACTGTGAAATACTACATAACTTTCTCAAGGTTAAGAAAATTACTGCATAAAAAGTGTAAAAAATAACTTTAAAATTAGTGGGAAAATTACATAAAAACTTTCTTTAAGTCAGGAAAATTACTTTAAAAACTGTAAAAAATAACTAAAAATTACTGTAAAACTTTCTCTAGGTCAAGAAAATTACTGTAAAACTGTAAAAAAATACTGAAAAAATGACTGTAAAACTTTTTTTTTTACTGTATAACTTTCTGTAAGTCAAGAAAATTACTGTAAAATTAACCGTGAAAAATAACTCGCTGAAAATTACTTTAGGACTTTTTTTTAGGTCAAGAATATTATTGTAAAAATAACTGTAAAAGTACTTTCAAACTTTCTTTCGGAAAAGGAAATTGTTGTACACTTCCTCGGGCTTAATTTTGGTCTATAATCTCTCTCTCTATCTCTGTCTCTCTCTCTATCGCAACACTCCACAACTTTTGACTGAGACCAAGATTTACTTCGATAATGATCGAATACAAGAGAGAGAGAGAGAGAGAGAGAGAGAGAGAGAGAGAGAGCTGCATCACGACATTCATCAATCAATCCTGATCAAACCAGATTTATCAAAGAAAGTCTTACTTTTGGAGAGAGAGAGAGAGGGGGAGAGATTTTTGCCCAAGTATGGAACATGGTGTGAAATGGATATCTTATGAAGAAAGCGGTTGTCAATTATTGCAAAAATGTTAAGGAAAGTTGGTTATTTTTTAAAAGACTCTTATAACCAAAAGGTTTTTTTAAAAAAAAAAAAGTACTTTCACTGACTCATGAAATGTTAAGATTGAAAAAAAAAGTTTTCATTCAGGAAAAGAAACGAAATTAAAATTACGAATGAATTAAAAAAGACTATAAAAGATAAAACTGATAAATCGTTAATAAAAATTAAAAAAGTATATATTAATGGATACTACGAAATATATAATAAAATATGAACGAAAGTATTGAACTATAACGATTAGAAGTATCATAATTTCTCTTTAAGAAATATTTTCATATAATTTTAGATTTAAAAAAAGGGACAAAAAGTTAAAGACAAAAAATTAATAAGCGAAAAGCAGTTGTTGACAATTTCATTCAATTAAAAAAAATTCGTTTGCGTACATATAAACTTTAAACGAATTTAGACCAACATCTAGAATACAAAAATAAGTGAATAAAAATAACGCAAAAAAATAAAATAAATAAATAAATACAAAAAAAGCAGCTGATACACATTCCACTTAATAACATAACAGAATAAAGACTGATATACCATGTAGGGCACACACACACACACACCAAATTTGAAAAAAAAATTCTTAAAAAAAATTTTGGCGTCCTTACCAGGTTGGTATCGGATGCCGTACCACATGCTGATGGGCATGAGGGCATGGTGGGAGACGTGAAGAAGGGAAATGTGTTCGTACTTCTTGTGCAGGATGAAGAAGATCTGGAAGAATGAAAATAAAAATAAAATCAAACCCGATGACAATAAGGGTAATATTTGATAATTAATTAGTCCTCTCTATTACGCATGCGATCATATGCTTACAAAATGCGTAAACAGACGCACACATTCCTATATATATATATATATATATATATATATATATATATATATATATATATATATATATATATATATATATATATATAGAAAGTAAGTACTATATTTCAGAGACTGCTGTCTCTCTCTTCAGTAAGTAATGAATGAAAAAGTTGCAGAAGGGGTGGCATTTATGCCAAGAGATCCATCCACAGGTAGCACGTTTTTCTAAGCCTCCCCCCCCCCCACACACACAGATAATTCTTCTTTAATCTTCTTAAGCGTTGGTTGAAATATAGTAGCGCTTATTTTCTATATTTTGGCGTTTTTATGGGCTCCTTTTAATTAGATGGAATTCTGTTGTAACAGAACATTTTTACCAGTCATATATAAATATACATATATATATATATATATTATATATATAGATATATATATATATATATATATATATAGTATACACATACATATATATATATATATATATATATATATATATATATATATATATATATATACACATACATATATATATATATATATATATATATATATATATATATATATATATATATATATTATACTACAAACTTCATGACAGATATGAAAGTTAGCACAACCAGATGAATATGAGGGAAATAATATGAAAATTCAAAACAAATTCGAGACGGTGAATTTAACTTTTACTATGTTTTGTTTCCACTGAATCCTCCCACATTTTTCTCATTCACTAAATCACTGATCGTGCAAATCTATTTTTTTCGTTTTTTCCTTGATGTAAAACATTAATTTTTTTGTTTAGTGGTGAACTGGCAGTTTCATTACCACTTGTATGTGACTCTACTCTTCAACTTCTAAAATTTTGGATTTAGCAAGTTTACATATGCTGCGTTATTTACAAATTTTGCTTTTCCTAAATGAAAATTCTAGCTGATTTTATATTTCTCTTCCGAAAAAATATATTCTCAATTGATATTTTTTCTCTCGAAAGGAAAGTAGCTATATATCTCAGTTGACATTTTCTCACTTTATAAATCATATTACTTTTACTTTTCTTCACTTTTCTATAACAAATTTACCGGTCTTTTACGTCTCCATGAAAAATGTTTGTTATATTATTTCAGGTTTTAATGGCTTTCTATATTCAGTTCTCGTCATCTTTCACATTTGACCTCAGGGATAAAAATCACTTCATTTAGTTTCTCTGGGTTTAAAAATCTTCGATACAGTAAATATTAAAGCAATCTAAAATTGCTTTACGAAATACCAGCCATTAAAAAATCTTGCAATTGAAAATTTGAAAGTAAAAACGTGGATATGAAGTTCAAATATTCCTCATGAAAATGTGGGGTATAAACAGTTTCGTAAGACGGCATCTCTCTGCGGATAATCTTTACCAAATTACAAAATTACAGCTGCACATATTTTACATTTTGTACTTTCAGTGCACTGTAACTGGTCCTCCTGTTATAGTCAGCCGTTTTTCGTCCTCTTTATCGTTATATTCATATCTGAAAATATATAAGTTCTTGAATATTTCTTTACTCTTAAGCTCTTTCGACTAAGTGCATACTATTGCAAACGTCTATATAATCAGTAACACTACCGGAAGATAGCAGCAACTCTGTAACACCTTCCTGTACCCTGTATCCTACAAAACACATAAAAAGATTTCTGTATCAGTCAGTTTTTTTCTCTGAGTCCTGTCTGTCCTCCAGAACTGCGAAAGTATTTTCTCTCCACATGACACTTAATAAACCAGCCCCTTTGACAGCTTTCATTTAAAATAAATGAGTTTATAACCCATTTAAAAGTCACCCCTATCCCCCCACCAGCGGCCCCCCCCCCCCCCCCCCCCTCAAAAAAAAAAAAAAGCAAAAAAAAAAACCCCACAAACTCGCTCACAATAGGTCAAAATGCCCAGCTGAAGGTGAGTTTTTTTTTTTTTCTTATGCAGATTTCAAATTCCTGCTTTGTGCCGAAAGTCCGTCTGTGTCACACTCGGGAGGAAATTGGTCAGATGACCTTCGTCCATCCGTGGTCATAGCGCCCTGGTTATGGGGGCCTGGGCAAGGTGTTGGCGGGGGGGATGGTGGGGGGGGGGGGGTATTTTAAGCTGGGTATTTTAAGCTGGTATTTCAGCCAGAGTGAAAGTGGGATGTCATCAAAATCCAGAAGAAGGTCGACGCGAAATTTAATCCAGTGTCCACCTAAAGCGAAATGCTTGGACTGGTTCGGGTACTGACCATGGGCACGGTTTTTGGATTTTCTCGGTGTCGCAATTTTGAAAAAATAGTGGCGACTGTTTGGATAACTTCATAACATATTTAAGAAATACAAAATTTTTTATTCTATACCATGTACATACATGCATGTTTATCTATATAGTATATATATAATATCTAATATATACTATATATATATATATATAACTATATTTATATATAGATATATATATATATAGTATATATATATAGATAGTTATATATATATGATATATATATATATATATATATATATATATATATATATATTATATATATATATATCTAATATAATATATATATATATATGGATATATATATAAATATATATATATATATATATATATGTAGAATATATATATATTGATATATATATATATATCTATATATATATATATATATATATATATATATATGTATATATATATATATATATATATATATACGTATAGATATATATATACGTATATATATATATATATATATATATATATATATATATATATATATATATATAATATATATGTTATGAACCACTGTTGGGTTAATCAGGTTCTTTAAAAAATAAGTATGAAAAAATAAATGAAAAAAAAAATTAAAAAAATTCTAGGACTGAAAATCTGGCAGCAATTGAGACAGTCAAAGGAGGACGAAACAAGTAATACGAACAGAGACCTTAAGACTAATTTCTTATATATAAAATGTACAATGTTTGAATTAAATATTTACATAAAGGCACCAGTGGCAAATCAAAAACCACTTAAGCAAAAATAACCACATTTAATCTGAATATTATCAGAAAAGGCAAATATCAAAAAGGCAAATATCGAACAATCAGTATAACAATCATTAACAAAATGAATGAGTCAGTACCTCAAATAACCAAAATTAAACATTCCATGCAAGCAGGGGAAAAATAATTACTTTTACATACAGGATCTGTATAATGCAATCACAATTAATACAGTAACCTTAATACGAGCAGTTATCAAATAGTTAGCAAGTTACAACTATAGAAACAAATTAATAATGGACCATAAATCAAAAGCAGGGTTAACAAATTATGCCACACAAAAACACTGTATCCATTTCCTGATACTTTACACATTAACATTGAAACCCTGGAGAAACCTTACGGCACAAAAGCCTTCTACAGTAAATGCTGCAGGACACGCATACCCAAAAAAATTGTGGCAACTTGCAGAGATAACACCCGAGGAGCCAATAAGAAATACCTCCTGAGAAATTTATCCAGCCGAAGCTATACACCCAACACAGACGAAGCTGCCCTTCAGGAGAACACAGACGAAGCTGTACACACAACGCAGACGAAACTGCCCTTCATGAGAACAGACGAAGCTGCAACTCTGAAGCCGTGCTCTCAACATAAACGCAGACGAAGCTGCTAACCCAGACAAAAACTGGCTGTGCCGAACATCTTTATGCTCGTCCTTAACCCTGCAGGTCCTGAGTCTTAACCAAATAGCCATTAAGGACTCCAACCGTGACTGCAAGGAACCCCCATGCTGCTTACAACCTGCTCAGGTCTCTGTACCTTACTGACTGAAGCAGTCAGACACGGGCTGTCGGACGTTACCTTACCTCCACCTCTTACTACTAACAAGAGGTGAACGACCCTCACGAGGAAACAACCCGAAACAACCGTTTCGATCGTCCGAGACAAAAACAATACAAGAGGTGCTTAACACCCTTACACCTCATCACCCTTAAGAAAAAAAAAATGAATATTTTTTTTTTTTTTTATCCTGTAATTACTCTCTCCTCCAATGTCGCCGCAAAACAGCCAAACCATACAGAACTGATCCTGGCACAAGGTCGCCAAATGTTATGAAACCACTGTTGGGTTAATCAGGTTCTTTTAAAAAATAAGTATGAAAAAATAAATGAAAAAAAAAAAATTCTCAGGACTGAAAAATCTGGCAGCAATTGAGACAGTCAAAGGAGGACGAAACAAGTAATACGAAACAGAGACCTTAAGACTAATTATTATATATAAAATGTACAATTGTTTGAATTAAATATTTACATAAAGGCACCAGTGGCAAATCAAAAACCATTAAGCAAAAATAACCACATTTAATCTGAATATTATCAGAAAAGGCAAATATCAAAAAGGCAAATATCGAACAATCAGTATAACAATCATTAACAAAAGAATGAATGAGTCAGTACCTCAAATAACCAAATTAAACATTCCATGCAAGCAGGGGGAAAAATAATTAACTTTACATACAGGATCTGTATAATGCAATCACAATTAATACAGTAACTTAATACGAGCAGTTATCAAATAGTTAGCAAGTTACAACTATAGAAAACAAATTAATAATGGACCATAAAAATCAAAAGCAGGTTAACAAATTATGCCACAAAACACTGTATCCATTTCCTGATTACTTTAACACAGTTAACATTGAAAACCCTGGAGAACCTTACGGCACAAAAAGCCTTCTACAGTAAATGCTGCAGGACACTGCATACCCAAAAAATGTGGCAACTTGCAGAGATAACACCCGAGGAGCCAATAGAATACCTCCTGAAGAAATTTATCCAGCCGAAGCTATCAACCCAACACAGACGAAGCTGCCCTTCGGAGAACACAGACGAAGCTGTACACACAACGCAGACGAAACTGCCCTTCATGAGACAGACGAAGCTGCAACTCTGAAGCCGTGCTCCTCAACATAACGCAGACGAAGCTGCTACCCAGACAAAAACTGGCTGTGCCGAACATCTTTATGCTCGTCCTAACCCTGCAGGTCCTGAGTCTTAACCAAATAGCCATTAAGGACTCCAACCGTGACTGCAAGGAACCCCCATGCTGCTTACAACCTGCTCAGGTCTCTGTACCTTACTGACTGAAGCAGTCAGACACGGGCTGTCGGGACGTTACCTTACCTCCAACCTCTTCTACTAATAAACAAGAGGTGAAACGACCCTCACGAGGAAAGCAACCCGAAACAACCGTTTCGATCGTCCGAGACAAAAAACAATACAAGAGGTGCTTAACACCCTTACAATATATATATATATAGTTACGTGTAGATATGTATGTAAAACGATATATACACATCAGATACAGAATACAGACACTGGTACGTATATACTACCATTGCAAAACCCTCAACGGACTAGACTTGGAAGTAGAAATAAAATGAAATTAAAAAAAGTGATTCCCCGATCATGATCCATGTTACCAAATGGGCTGACTCACTCGCTTTGCTTTCAGCCACGGAAGACTTCGAAAAGGCACGCGACGAAACTCGTGTCCGTCTTACCCTGCCCTACGGCGTTGCCTTGATTTCTTTGCGTTGGTCCAAACTAGTCTATGGTCTTGGGGCATGGGCATGTTTTTACGAGGGTAAATGTACCTGGCCATCTCTCTCTCTCTCTCTCTCTCTCTCTCTCTCTCTCTCTCTCTCTCTCTCTCTCTATTCCATTGAACCCAATGGCATTGATCGCAGACACTTGTCTTTTCATCAAGACTGTAAGCAGAAATATAGACATACACAAAGTCTTAATAGGAATAGGAATGAATATATATATATATATATATATATATATATATATATATATGTATATATATATATATATCTTAAATTCACCGCAGAAAGGAAAGTGACCTTGACAATGCAGAAAATACTACGAAAGTACTTATCAAAGTCCGTTTCACTTCTTTTCTACTATGGATTTAAGGATGTTCTCAGTACGTGTTCCTTCGGGCTACATTGGGTGTGTATATATATATATATATATATATATATATCATATATACATATATATATATATATATATATATATATATATATTATATATGTATATGCCTTATTTTCTAGTGGCTATGCTACCTGTCTCTCTAAACAAAAAACCTAATTTCATTACATTTTTTGTGAAGTATCCTTAAGCTTCTTCTGGCGCTAGAATGATCGTAATACGCCGATGTTTTTCTTTATGCACAGTTCAGGGAGAAGTCGTTTCAGCACAAGTAATTATCTTTGCTCTACCACTCAGTTCTTTGGCGATAATGCATTTCGATGAACGAAGCTACGTTACTGCTCCTAACAAAAACGCGTCTCTCACCTGGAGTTGTGGTTTCACTTCTCGTTCTTACATTCGAACTTCTGCCTCAGTCACCAAAGGCAAGATGGAACGATCAAGGGAGCCGTTGCAAAATCTTTACCTATACTACTACTACTACTACTACTACTACTACTACTACTACTACTACTACTACTACAGCTTCAACTGGTATTTGTCTCATTCTTAACTCTCCTACTGTTATTCTTGATTCTCCTGCTCCTTTTATTCATCATTCTCCTTCTCTCTCTCTCTCTCTCTCTCTCTCTCTCTCTCTCTCTCTGCGCACATACATCTATAAAAAGATATTCACAGAAGAACAAAGGGAACACAGTCGCTTTTATCAAACGGCACAGACCACATTCACGAAAATTTCCACTCGCCAATCGATACGATTTTGACCGAGATTTTCATAAAGTCAAGAAGCTTCGTAGAAATAGGCCTAAATCATTACAATTCATGAATGTGTTTTTCAAGGACTTCTACTGACCTTGATGCACACACACCCAACCACGTCCGCAAAAAAAAAAAAAAAAAGACGAACCTTGCGTTTCCTAAAACAAGATTCACTTATTCCGTCATTGAGGTGGCGTAGCCAAGTATCTAACTGATAATTTCACAATACTGTACAGCGAAATGCAGCAGGGTGGCCGATACCTATCTGTGCCTTTTGACGACCACCAGACGCTGCTGGGTCAACTATAATAGCAGAGACA
>NC_087200.1:181000277-181016032 GCF_015104395.2 Macrobrachium nipponense | reverse complement strand
AGCAGAGACAGAGCAGGATTGAACTACCGACCTTGGTAGTTCTACCGCCTCCAATACCACTCAGCTATGAAGTGGACCTAACTTTTTTTTACCCTATTACAAAAACCTACGTACTCTACCCTCTGTATACTGATAAATCTACATTAAATATTAAGAGTACACACGTGCAGCTTTGGACACAGAATGCAAATGCAGTATCATGCAAAAAGAACGACTTAGGCTAATGATCTATACACACACTGGCGTTACAATAAGTATGGTCATCTAAGGTTAAAAAGTTAAGTAGATCTGAGTTTAACCCACTGAGCTGATTAACAGCTCCCCTAGGGCTGGCCCGAAGGATTAGATATCTTTTACGTGGCTAGGAATCAACTGATTACCTAGCAACGGGACCTCCAGTTTACTGTGGGATCCAAACCGCATTATATCGAGAAATGAATTTCTAATCACCAGAAATAAATTCATCTGATTCCGCGTTGGCAGAGCGGGGAGCGAACTTCGGACAACCGAATCGGTAGGCGAGCACGTAACCCACTCGTCCAATGAGGAACTGGTCGTCGAAGGTGACAATATGAAGGAGAAATAGACAGAGAATTGAAAAGTGAACTTACCGTGTCGATGAAGTCGACGAACTTGGAGAAGTAGTACCAGAAACCACAGTGCATCATCTGGGGAAACGTGAATTATGTGAGTGAATTATGTATACATGAATCAAGCACGGAAATAATACTAGACGCAAGTTCATTTATCTGAAGAAATGCCAGTTAAGGAGACGAAGTCTGTAAAAATATGCATAACACTCATCAAATGTGGATATCTATCTATCTATCAATGGAAATATTCACAGACTAACTTATAATTTACACATTCACTGCATTAATGTGAATAAAAAATTACCTTGTTTGTAACTGTAAATATAAGGCACTTTTTACATACCAAATAAAATTCATATACAGACAAAGCTTAAGTAAATAAATAGCGTAAATAAATAAATCAGTACGTAAGTAACACAAAAATTATTATGCAATTTTATAAATTTCATAAATCCTAAATTCTACATTTATATTTTCTTTCAAGCCAGCAGCTGTACTGGAATAAGAAATAACTGAGTATTCAAATCCTTTTTGCAACAACCAGAAAAAACTTTTACATCAACCCAGCTTTTGAAGTAAAGAACTTTGAAGGCCAACTACCAGTGCGCACTTAATAATTCTAAATTCTCAGACCATGAGCACTGAAATGAAAAATAAATTCCTTATTAATTTTCCCTAATATATTACATGAAAAAGTAGGCAGAGAACTGCAAAAAAGAAAAAAAAATCATTTAGATTTGATCTCTCTGCGTTTAACTTGTATCGTTATGTCGGCTCTAAGTACTCAAGGCTTTCACTTTGCGAGCGATATTTGATTTTTCATCTGTTAAGTTCTGACAAAGGAAAAATGATTGTTATCTCGTGAACATCATGAGGCTATTGATGACTTGTAATTTTTTGTACTGCGTTTTCCCCTTTTCTCTTTTCATCTCATCTCTCTTATCTTTATCTAGTCGTTATTGTGTTGGAAAATAGTAAAAGATTGAGTAAAAAATAAACACGTACACTAAGGTGCTACAGAACTATACAATAGAAGCTTTCTCTACAAAATTATTTTATCATCACGTAATAAATGCCACGGGAAGCTAATCCACACAAAGATTTACACAGAGAAGACTGTAACCTTTTCCATTAGAATACTTCTGCAAGCAGAGGCAATAACGAATCATACTACAAACCCGAAAGGACCACATAGTAACCCTCATAGCCGAGAATAGAAACCACAAAGAGATGTCTCAATAATAAAGATAAAAAAAACCACTACTCAAGATATCTTATCAAAGCTAAGAGAAAGTCAAGCGGAGTTTCAGAAAACACTCACATAACTCGAGAATGTTGCAGTTTCAATTATCAGCAACTGGTAACACTCAAGAAAGCTTTCATTGACATTTAAGATGAAGAGTTATCGTTCGATGAATCTTAATAGAAAAATAAAAGATAAAGAAACCTTTGGAAATGTGGTACAAGATTACACTGATGGAAACAAATTCTTTATGAAGTTGAAGTTATATAAAAAAAAACTATTTAGGGAAGGTGTACCAACTTACAAAAATTTACTTATGAAAAAGCAGGAGAATGAGATAATAATAATGAATAGTAAACTATACTGGTTGCTACGGTACCTGCTACAAACTAATAATAAATAGAGTAAACTACAGTGCTTGCTACGGTACCTGCCACAAACTAATGACAAATAGTATGCTACACTGATTGCTACGGTACCTACCACAAACTATTACAGTCACACATCTGAAAAAATACAGAAGTTTCTCAGCAGACAATGTACAGCGCAGGGGCAATATTACAATTACACAGGAAAACTAAAGTACAGTAAGAAGGAAAATAACACTGTGAAGAGATCGCTCTAGTACACCAGAGATATGCCTACACAAGGTCCAAATATTTCAGACCTAGAAAACCCATACTTACGCATGCGCGCTACAGTACATAGGCCTAACTCGAGGAAGAGGGAGATGAGGAGAAGGGGGAGGAGGAGGAGGAGGAGCAGGTGGTGGTGGCTGTAGGCGGTGAGGGCGTTGAAGAGCGAAGATAACACAGACGATATACCAGAAGATATACACATACACCTACATACACAAACTTGGCTTTTACCTTAAGTCCTCCACTGCACTTACCCGCACGGGGAGGGGATTATTGGAGAAGTCACACAGTTCGCAAATAAATTTGTACTTCCCGAACCAACCACCCACGCCGGCCTGTAAAACAAATCGATGGCAGGTCACGGTTACAGGTCAGGAGTCGGGTGTGAGAGAGCGGGGGATCAACTTACCCTGATCGCTTGAGGGTTATCGGAGAAATCACAGGGCTCGCAAATGAATTTGTAAGTCCCAAACCAGCCGCCCATCCCTCCCTGGCAGGCAGGAGTCGGGACGAAGAAGGATAGGCAGGAAAATGAAGGGGGAAAAAGAATGCCGGGGTTAAAAGAGGAGAAGGAAAAAGGAAGATTGATGAGAAATTCACAATCTCGTGAACAACGATTTGTGTAATAAAAACGCCCTATTATATAGTCAATTGTATAGCCGTGGAAAAGCTGAAAACAAAGATCTTCGTGTTCAGCGTAAACACTGGTGTTCGAATCTTTGCTTTTGTATTTTAAACAGTAATATAGTTTACCATATAATTGTGCATTTTTGTTACACAAAAGAAGTTCACTAAGAAGAATTTTTTTCTCTCTCATTATATATTACATATCGTTTTTTTTTTTTTGCATGATCACAAAAAGCTTACTGAAGCATATATACGCGAGTATTATAATTATATATAGCAAGACAGGAGCTTTATACAACTGAAATATATCAGAGTTGCGGAAATGATAACATTATATTAGAGCTGAAACACTGCAACATACAAAATTGTAATTACAATCGAAAATGTTTAAATCCCTGGCCAATTAACTTTCCAACATTTTCACGTAATTCAAAAGCAAAATCCGTACTTTATATATTAATAAATGTTTTATACACATTGCAGGTTAATAATTCTATTAAAGTTTAGCTAAAGCAAGCAGTTTCCATGTGTTAAGGTTATCGCAATTTTTTCATACATTATACTAAATGCAGTTTAGTTTTCATTGTAGTTTGTACAAAGGATAACTGAAATGTTAATATTAATACATTATTTAATGGGTTCCTCATTAGCTTTATCCATTAGGCTGACATTTGTGAGAGTTATTTTTTTTTAATTCATTTCAATATTTTTTTTTTTTAGTTTTCTAAATTCATTTCAATATTATGTGCGAATTAGTTTTTAATTCATTTCAATATTTCTCGTAATTTAGTTCTTTTTATTTATTTCAATATTTTTTTTTTTAGTTTTTAATTAATTTAGATATTTATTGTGAGTTAGTTTCTTCATTCCTTTCAATATCAATTGTGAATTAGTTTTTTTTAATGAATTTCAATATATTTTGAGTTAGTTTTTTTAATTCATCCCAATATTTTTTGTGATTTAGTTTTTAAATTAATTTCAATATTTTTGTGTGCTTTCTTTAATCTATTTCAATATTTTTGTGTTAGGTTTTTGTAATTCATTTAAATATTTTTTGTGAGTTACTTTCTCCCTTCATTTCAATATTCCTTTTGAGTTAGTTTTTAATTCATTTACATATTTTTGTGAGATATTTTTTAAAATTCGTGTCAATATTTTTTTGCGGGTTAATACTTTAAATTCAATATTTGTTGTTGGTTATTTTTTAATGCAATGCAATATTTTTTGTGAGTTAGTTTTTTAATTCATCTCAATTATTGGCGAGTTAGTTTTTTTTTTATTCACTTTAATATTTTTTTTATCGTAAATACAGAAACGATAACGATAACATTTGCGTCATGGTCATGATCGCCACTGTATGACGGTAGTGATTGACTTAAACTGATCACAAATAAAATTCATTTGTTATTTTTAGCTACCGTACCCATTTCCTTTAAAAAAATTAGATTAGATTGCTGTTACTCAGGCAACTATTACTACTTTATTTTACTATTCTGTTTATGATTTAGACAAATTTTATTTCCACGATGCAAAGACTATTAATGTAAATCGGTGAATATATTGGTAAATTAGCATTTGATTAAAATTAACTGACATACACCATTCCCCGCAATTAATATCAACTTCAGGAATGTACGGGCGTTTAAATGTTAGTTTTTTTAAATATGCTTAAAGTGCTAGTATTAACAGTAGTAGTAGTAGTAGTAGTAGTAGTAGTAGTAGTAGTAGTAGTAGTAAGTAGCAGGAGTAGTAGAAGTAGTGTAGATAAGTAGCAGCAGTAGTAGTATTAGTAGTAGTAGTAGTAGTAGTAGTAGAGAATATAAATCAACAGGCACAAGTAATGGTTAACTTATTAACTCATTGAATATTGCTTTAACACTATTTTTTTTTAAATATGAAAAAGACTTTTATATCAACAAAGAATTACCTAAACATATACATATATATATAATACATATATATATATTATATATATATATATATATATATATATATATATATATATATATATGTATATATATATATATATATAATGTAGTATCTACATGCGTCTAAATAGAACATAAACAAAAAAGGGCCCAAAGCCTCGCCTTGTCGCACTCCCTTACCTCATAGAAGAGCCAGGCGGAGTAGACGACCTGTATGGCATTGTAGAGCATCATGACGGACCTTAGCCCCGTGAAGGGCTTCCGGTTCTTCATTAGATTCGGCCCGAGGTAGGTGACGGCGAAGATGTAGATGAAACAGAAGAGCATCGTCGGCAAAGGCGAGGACATCAGCCACCAGCCGTTCTGCCTCGGGTCCTTGGGCAGCTGCCGGGCGACGGTGTACTCGCCGTAGATGTAGCTGGCCAGGGCGATGGCTGCCGCCCACTTCCCGTTGGAGCGCAGTTCCTTCAGTTCGTCTGGGCGTGGGAGGAACGCGATTCAGTACTGACGTTATATGTGGTATATGAGCTGATCTATTTCTGACTGTGTCTTGTACGTGTGTATGTGTTCGACGTTTTGCTGAGTTAGCACTTTGCAGTTGAATCTTGTGTGTGTATGTGTATGTGTATGTGTGTGTGTGTGTCTGTGTGTGAGTATGTGTTTGCGTTCAATACTGAGCAAGCTATCACTTAATAGTTAAAAATATGAACTATTAAGTGATATTAATTCATTGCAGTGTCAAGGAAAACCCAATATAGTACCAAGAATAATAGACGTGTGTGTGTGTGTGTGTGTGTGTGTGTGATCGATACTCGGCAAGTTACAACTTTAGCACATAAAAGTTTATTCCTGACTTTTCGAAGAGATATGATATGAAATTATCAAAGCAGATTGATTGTGTAAGTCACTAGAGTGTCAAGGAAAGCCCAAGAAGGAGATGAGTACGTATGCCCATCAAAGATGCATGCCACAATACCCTCACCCATAAAAATGTCGCCAAAAGGTCGCAAATTCATTGCGACACGAAAGCCACAGGCAACAGTCGTGCCGAATAACTTTACGTGACTCGCTGTCACTAAAAACTGGCTGGCCCAATTGTTTTTGATCCAGCAGCAATTAACAACACCGTAGAACTGGTTTTATTCTTGTTTTAAACTGTTTAATTTTATTTTACGTTATTTTTACTTGCCGTTAAGTTTGCGGCTTACATACTGACTCACTACGAGAATGAAGTCCATGTGGCACCGAAAGTAGGTTGATTAACATTACGCAAGTGTAGAATATGTATGTATGTATTTATGTGTGTATGCGTGAACATAGAAATGGAAATATCCTATATTTTTATTTAACAAACTCACAAGACATCCAAGCAAAAGTGAAGGCAGAAATCAAAGGGAGAATTTAGGCTCGCGCTACTTCAATGTATCTGATGTTATGCAATGAAGGTGTTGCAAGAAGTGCAATGGAAGGCTTTGCAACGATATATATATATGTATATATATATATATATGTGTGTGTGTGTGTGTGTGTGTGTGTCTGTGTGTGTGTGTGTGTTTGTAATATACAACTGTCCGTAAAAAATATTTGCCATATTTCGGACTCATCTTGGTGAAATAATAATAATAATAATAATAATAATAATAATAATAATAATAATAATAATAATAATAATAAAAATACAACAATTATAACAACAATAATGCACCCAACCAGCTCTAGAATCAATGAAAACAGCGCGGATGACAATTATAATAAAGATATCATCAACAACAACAACATCAATCACCCACTGACCTGCATCGTCGGGAATGGGCTGCTTTTGAGCAGCGATAAAGCAGGGAGTGGTCTGCGATGGCGACATCTTGGAAAGTCTTCCTCAGAACCGGTCTTCAGGGAAAACAAATAACTCTCTCTGTCTCTCTCTCTCTTCGTCTTTCCTTCTGTCTGTACCGCTCTTGCTGTTCGCTCTGGAGAGAGAGAGAAGAAAAAAAAGGAAGGCATTACAAAAAATTACGATTCTGATGAATGGGATGATGTGATACAAAAATAATGTCTGCCGAAGGTTAGAATTGAATTTTTTTTGTTTGATTATAAACTGATCACGTGAACACTGCAAGGTTACAGTAATGTCGTCGACCCGTACAAGGAAAGGTTTCACACAGATGAAAATACATTTATGCAAATCAGTTAGATAAACGACCACAACCACACACACCAGAAGCAAAAGTATGCATATAAATACATCGATAAAAAAATATATGTATATTTATGTGAATATATAGATATATATACATATGCGAATTCCACAGGAAAATTGATAGTCAGAAATCCAAGCGCTTTCGTCTTTACTCAGACATTGTCAAGGTGTTAATGAGGTACAATTGGAGAGAAAGGTCTCAGGTACAACACAAGATTAAGAATACCAGATGGTTAATTGTCAAAAGGGTAAAAATTAACCATCTGGTATTCTTGATCTTGTGTTGTACCCGAGACCTTTCTCTCCAATTGTACCTCATTAACTCCTTGACAAAGTCTGAGTAAAGATGAAAACGCTTGGATTTCTGACTATCATTTTCCTGTGGAATTCGCTTATTTATGAAGTCACGTGCATCTACTGTGATTTTTTTAGCATATATATACATATATATGTATAATATATATAAATAAAGGTTTTGTCAGAAAGGTGAGAGAGAAAAGAACTTTCGGTCTAACACGACCCTTTACTTAGGTCATGTTAGACCGAAAGTTCCTGGCTCTCTCGCCTTTCTATTTTCCTCCGTGACAAAATCTTTATTTATACATAGCATCACGTTTTACACATATACAAGAAATATGTAAATACATGATTTAAAAAATATATGTATATTTATGTGAATGTATATATTTATATACACACCTATATGAACAATATATATATATATATATATATATATATATATATATATATATATATATATATATATAATATATATATATATATATATATATATATATATATATATATATATATATATATATATATATATATATATATATATATATATATATATACACTGTATAAGAAATACAGAGAGAGAGAGAGAAGAGAGAGGAGAGAGAGAGAGAGAGAGAGAGAGAAAGTGTGGTATCAAAAGCCCAGCTTTCGAAAAGCACTTCTGGAAAGACTGATTAACGAAATACCCGTTGGTAGGAGACTTTCTTTCCAGTGATAAATCGCGCGTGGACATGATCATCAGAACTCCCTTTGAAATCAGACCTCCCAGAGTCCCGAGGAGAGAAAGCGGGTATATATATAATGGGTTTGGCTTCAAGCGCTGTAAAAGACAACAGTCATCTTCACGAAGCGTCTCCATTTTGATCTCGGTATTCCTGTTTGTGAAGGGAGGGAGAAAGCAGTTGAGAAAACCCATATCAAAATGGGCAGTGGAAATTGGTATGCTTTGTTTCATGTCTTGGATTATTATCTTATTATTATATTTTTCCATTGCTCTCTCTCTCTCTCTCTCTCTCTCCTCTCTCTCTCTCTCTCTCTCTCTCTCTCTGCAGAAATTAACCGGCAAAATCTTCGTGAAATTAGGACTATGTAATTTCATGGCAGAGATTATATTACTATCATTAGCGTTCTCTCAACCCCGCCCCTGAACCCACCCCCCTGCTGCTCTCTCTCTCTCTCTCTCTCTCTCTTCTCTCTCTCTCTCTCTCTCTCTCTCTTCAAAAATACACCTGCAAAATCTTTAAATAAAATGAACGTAACCAAGACAACCAACATCAAACTGACGAATTAAAACTGAAATATCTGATTTATGGCAGTGCCCACTATTATCATTATTATTCTCTCTCTCTCTCTCTCTCTCTCTCTCTCTCTCTCTCTCTCTCTCTCTCCAAAGAAATGTAACCAAAAATGTTGAGTTGCAAAGCATAAGAGAAAAGAGGCAATGCTTTCAGGGAAGGGTTCTTTCTGCTAATCTTATGTCCCAAGAAATCTAAAGAGAAATGGAGACAGTTGAGCTTCCTATATAATGTTAATAATCACACCGAACAATACGAGAGAATAGAAGACTGAAAGCGGAGAAACAAATCCACAGTTATGTATGTGTACATGTATTTTAGAAATAAATCTTTACACAGAGCTCCTGGGAATCTGTTGAATTCCGTTTTCTGAAAATGGGAATCTAACAGATTCCAGAAAGCTCTCTGTAGAGATTTATTGTCTAACTATACGTTTACTCACATATTGAGTAGATTCAGGCCAAAGGCCAAGCGCTGGGACCTATGAGGTCATTCGGCGCTGAAATGGAAATTCGCAGTGCAAAGGTTTGAAAGGTGTAACGAGGAAAACCTCGCAGTTGCACTTCGAAACAATTATTTGGAGAAGGTGGAAAGTCAGACTGAAGAAAGAGAATATGAACGGAGGTACAGTCAAAGGAACGAAAGGGGTTTTGCAGCTAGGGGCCGAGGGGACGCCGCAAAGAACCTTGATGAGAGTCTTCAGCTCAGCGCTTTACCCATATACATTTGAAGACTCAAGCCGCTATGAGTAATTTTCTTTTTAATTGACAGTAATGCTACTGTTGATGAAATTACCTTCATAAGCAACAACGGCAGCATCAACAACAACAAAAACAAGTAAAATAACTCACTTGTAAGTACAACAGCTTACCACGAAAAACTAAAAAAGAAAAATCAATATAATTATTCCCTACTCAATAGAAGTAACACGATGAAATACTTGTTTAAAAAACGGTCACAAATGAACACAAAAAAGAAGTCTTCATATCGTCTGTGGAAACGTCTAGAATTTCATTTTCATCTTTCCATCTGCAGACAGAAGACGAGATAGAACTTTATTCCCCTGACGCTTGATTGATTGAGAGGTGTACGAGAAACTATATAGGTTCTTTTTAGACATCGGAAATCGGAAATGTAGATTTTTTTTTCATATATAAATTTCAAGTGTTTGATCTGAAGGACGTCTAGTATGAAAAAGAAAGAAATTACGGTTTTGCTCATTTCCTGAATTACCTGTAATAGGAAACATTACAAAAATTGTTAATTCCGGGGAAAAAAAATAAATGTACGAATGTACAGCGCTCTGAACATGAAGGTGTATGCTACGCAAAAGCCTTATAGAGAGAGAGAGAGAGTGAGAGAGAGAGAGAGAGAGAGAGAGAGGAGAGAACGCAAATACATATTCTACACACCCCTACCCATCCCCGAACCTACCGGCCACCACAACACACACACACACATGGAAAATTGGTTCAAATGTCGTGGTGTGAATTATGATAACAATTCATTACGGACTTTCTTACTATACGTAAGAATAACCGAAAGGTTACTGAATGTTATTGTACTGAATATGGAGACGAAACCATCGAAGACAACAACAAAGAGACAAAAGCATGAGCGCGAAGGCAAGCAGCGGCCATCGATTGATGTTTTGAAAATTTGTGATGACACCGTGAATTCCAGGACAAAATAGAAAATTTGATAACGGTGCCTGATGGCCTGACTCGGGAGTTGCCAGTTCGCCTCTATATTGAGCTTTTGCGAAGAGATGTTTCAGTGTTTTGAAGCAGCAGTATAATTAAACGTCTTATGGTCATCATGTGATTGTGTGATCTTTTGTAAGTGATGTGAGATGCGTCTGGCTCTCGTGTTTAGCGTGACTTCGTATGTTCGTGTGACGAGTAGCGTGAGAATGCAGTTTGACTGAGCGCTGCATGGCTGTCATTCGTACAATGATTATTGTACACGTGCAATAAATCAGGGTTTATATCCTTTCAACTACAAGTATCGTACGTTTCTGCGATAATCACTTTGCTAGACAGATGTTTATTTATCCTTCTGCGTATAAATAATTTATCATATGAATACAACAGACCAATGGAGGCAACAGACATATTATGGTGTACAGATCAACATCGCAATATACAATATAACGTGTAGCATAATAAGCCGCACATATTATATCATCTCCACTTTAAACGGTATATCTTATTTACAGAATAAAAAAAATAGTATTCAATAGTGAGATAATTAGTCTTGAATCCACAAGAATACATAATCTCATGCACTCTAATCAACATGAGCAACAAAGCTTTCTAAAACAATCAAATCTTACTTCAAGGAGTGATAAGTACTATGTATTACCCAACTTTCCCTTTATTTATCTAATTCTCAGTTGCTAAATTACACGAGATGCGAGATTCCGCTAGTTTAGTTTAATGTCATTACATTTCTAAAAGCATAACACCCCTAGCATGGAAAATCGACCAGACTGTAAGGTCGATCAAACGGTCACCAGCGCGAGAAATTCGACTCTACGAGCGCGCAGGCAACACGTGTCGTCAGCAAAAGGCTTGGTGGCGTCTATACTACGTTGGCTACCCTCGGCAGCTTGCAATGCCCAAATTGCTTTCCTGTTACGTCTAAAGGTCTGCAAAATTGTCATCTGTTGACTAATTGTCGCCGAGAAAATCGTTCGCTAATAGAAAAAAAAAAAGAAGAGATGACCACACAGGAGCATTCCCGAGAACTTTCCTTATCTTCATGAACCAGTTTTGACAGCAAATGACACTCGAGACATTTTTTCCTCGACATTTTACGAAAAGAGGATAATGACTTTTCTGACCTCGCAGATTTGGCTGTTTGTGGCCTGAGTTTAGCGGACGATAATGCTGAATGAGAAGGTGTGTTTAGCAAAGTAAATGTTTACAAAACAAAAATCGGAAACAGAGTTAATAATTATGAAGGTACATTGTTAGCGTCTAAAGGTATTTAAGAGCATAAAATCATGTATCACTTTTTAACCAATCCAGACTGCCCGTGGGAAGAATGCTTTTTAACATCATGAAAATGTAAAATATGATACTGAAAGAAAGTAGGCCACATGACTCACGCCTTTAAATGTAACTGCATAATTCTAGGACATTCCATTTCAGTAATTATAAATAATTACTTGGTGTTATAACTTAATCCTGCTGATTTGGTTCTGAGTTCGATATAAATGGAAATTATGCAAAGAAACGAATTAGTTCCTGTTATGTATGCAGGAAAAGCAAAGAGATATATGAACAATCAAATACTAAGTATTGGCAAAACTAAAGGAGGAACATTAGCTAAACTAAAATGCTAAATCATTTCATCTGTCAAAATTCATGTAAGCAAATCATTCAAAATTTACTTCAGGGACAGTCTCCCCATTAAGTTGGAATACTGTTGTTATTATTATCTGTAGCAGCAGGAAAGGCATACGATATCAATAAAAGGCACCTGATAATTCATTACGATCAATTTGATAAAAACGATATTTTTGAAGCTCATGTGCGCTATGATGACCAAAGACATATGGCAACCCTGCTGTGACCAGAATGGGATATGCATTTGAGAGAGAGAGAGAGAGAGAGAGAGAGAGAGAGAGAGAGAGAGAGAGAGAGAGAGTTGCGTAACTATACACTAATTATGTACTTTCTTAGATAATAAATCATATAGATTAATTCAAGATATTTATTGACTTCGTGCTACGAACGTAGGAACTTATGCACAACCACACTGCGTTTTAGCAACTGGTACTAACGGCGTTTTAATACTACTGCTTCAAAGCAATGCTATTTCTCTTCGCAAAACCACAGCAGGCGAAACAGGCTTACTGATAACATCGGAATCAGGCGATATGACATCGTCATCATTTCTCCTGTGTCCTGGAATTTAAGTTGTCATCACAAATTTTCAAAACATTGATGGCCAGTGCCCTCTCACTCGTACTTGATCCTTCTCTCTCTCTCTCTCTCTCTCTCTCTCTCTCTCTCTCTCTCTCTCTCTCATTTCATCTCCATTCTCACTACCACAACATTCAAAACCTTATAGTTTTTCTTACGAATACTTGTTAAGAGATTATACACATAATTGTTATAACTCGCTTAACGACGTTCGGCTTTGCTAAATTCCTTACGCACAGATACACACAAACACGCGCACACACAAACACACACATGTATGTATATATATAAATATCTATAAATTGTGTGCTTATGTATGTATGTATATTTGCCACCAAGCATAAAAGTTAAAAAGACTGAAATAATATTAACTTAACCAATAACATTTGTAATTAAGCAGAGAAATAAAGCCTTTCGTGACAATCACCGAGAAAACAGACGAAACTGAATTAAGACGAAAAAGGAGGTTTCGTGTCATCCAACAGCAAAATAATTAAGAATTAAAACTTTATTAGTGCCTCAACTGAAAATAAATCACAGTAAAAAAATCAAGGAGTTTAAACTTTATTAGTACCTCAATTAGAAACAAACCACAGTAAAAAAAATAAAGGATTTTATACCTTATTAATACATGGTGTCCATAAAGTCCCAGTAACATTACAAGCAATAAATACTTGTAATGGTACTGGGACTTTATAGACACCCTGTACCTCAATTGAAAATAAATAATAACAAAGATCAAATAAAGGAGTTTAAACTTTATTAGAACCTCAATTAAAAAAGAGCCAAAGTAAAAATAAATAGTTTAAAATTTATCAGTACCTCAATTAAAAATAAACCACAGTAAAAAATAAGAAAAAAAAAAGAGGTTTTTAAACTTTACGAACAAGAAATCCTTCAGACGTTCTAATTTTCCAAGACGATCTTTAGTGAAAAAATTAACTCTTATTTTTTCTTTTATCTCCCAGGAACTGGATTTATTGGTGGGGGTGAGTTAGAGAGGGGAGGAGAGGGAGGGGTGGGTCTATGAATTTAAACGCAAAGGTCATTTGCAAAAGCTGATCCTGACCTGATTTAACTGGGAGTAGGTTTTTTTATGTCAATACAAAATTAAGTTTCTGCATGATTTTGGGAAATGATAACTGGATAATAATAATAATATGCTGGAAGTAAACCCTCTTTTAAACATGTTTTATTAAAAGTAATTGCTGCCTCAGCTGCGTTAATCTTATAAAGGTTCTTTTCTATTTTTAAACAATAATTAGAGAAATAGAGAAGAACCTTTATGAAATTAACGCAGCTGAGGCAGCAATTACTTTTAATGTAATAATAATAATAATAATAATAATAATAATAATAATAATAATAATAATAATAATAATAATAATATAAACCCCAGGGAGTACCGAAAAAAACAGATTGTACCTTAACTTTAAAAGAAATTATTATATTGCAAAAAAAAATGCTTCACCATAATATTCAGAAAGAATTACTGGAATACCATATGATGATAATGATAGGAATAAAAACCATGAAATGCAGAGTAAACCCAACTGTAATTTAAAAAGCGAGAGAGAGAGAGAGAGAGAGAGAGAGAGAGAGAGTAGTAGGCACAGTTTCCTTTTACACTTCAGGATCCAGTTCAGTCCGATTCTAACTGCCGTTGCATGCCACCGCCCTGGGATAGGTTTCTTGCCGGTGTCGAAATCGCCGTAGAGCGACGATGACTAAATCTCACTTCCTTACAGCTTCCAGAAAATTCTAGCTTCGTTCATATCAGACACGCGACTCGGTAATCCAGGTGGGGAAGAAGTTGCGATTTTAAATTTGTCGAGCTTTCATGAAATCGTTTCTTATCGATCTTTCACCGAGACGACATGTAGAAAGTTTTTGTTCCATTCCCGAAGTTCGAAATAACGTTTGTGTAGTTCCGCGATCCGCTCACTTGTTAACTACACATTATGACAGAAAGAGCTTATTACCCTCCACGTATCTTGGACCTTTCTGACACTGATGATCTCACAATACTTTCTTTTTCTGCTAGATCACCCCCCAAGCCGGTTTACTTTTCTCCCAATGCATAACAGGACATGACGAAATACGAAAAAAATATATATATATATGTGAGGAATGAATCTACATATAGATAAACTGGTTTATGCAAAAGAACTTTCTTGACGTTTGAATTACCTCAACCCCTCCACTCCCACCCCCCAAACCCCTTCTCCTATTCCCACTCACCCATCTCCGCCTCAACACCCCTCAGGCACAACGACAAAAGGATGAAATAGAGAGATTACGAATGAAGGTAATCGTAGATACGAAGTTCAGACTAGTATTTAGAAAGACGGCTTTGTCGTCTGGTTGACCTAGGGTTTATAGCGCCATAAATGGCGAAAAAGTCGTCTCAATTTCCTTGTAAGGGGACCTGGAATATGCTAATGAGACGCGACCGGTGACACCAGAACTCGAACATTGGCCAAAATCCCACTCTTCGCATTTTGCATAAGACTTGATTTCTTAATCAATAGGTAGGTTTAAGATTAAGATATATCTAGTTTGGTTACAATAAAAGAAAAATAGACATCATTACGATAGTTTAAAAGAAAGGGGATTAAAGCAAATACCAAATAAAAAAGAAAAGACGTGTGGACATGCGCACTAGGGCAGCGGAAAAGACCCAGTGATCCAAAACAGTAAATAAAATTATTTTTTGTTTTGGGCTAAATCCGGTTTCAATAATCGTCGGCGTTGTGTGGGTCCGTTTTCACTCACTCAATAGTGATTCTAAGATATTTATACCTTCCTCTCTCTCTCTCTCTCTCTCTCTCTTATCACAATATGGAGAATTTCCTGAAACAAAAAACTATTATCAGGTTTTTAAAATAGTCATATAAATTTTGTGTATTACTTACACGGGTATAACTTTAATATATAAACAAGTACAGTATTCTTACTCAGGAAACTGTTCCAAGTACACGGGAATAATTTAATGGGTAATAGAG
>NC_087200.1:180977777-180997777 GCF_015104395.2 Macrobrachium nipponense | reverse complement strand
TACTAGTAATGTGCGCGTTGCAAATCGTTGAAGTTCCATCATTTGCCACGCGAGAGATTTGAACCAACCTTTTATTCTTCATCAGAGGGACCTTTGTGAATGTACAAGGTATATTTAGGCCTATAGTTTATGTATGTATTATGCATATAAATATATATATATATATGTGTGTGTGTGTGTGTGTGTGTGTGTGTATGTATATAATCTATACATGGACGAGGGCCTCGCAACGCCACCCCCGAAAATAAAAGTAACCGAGGACCCAACTCCGTCTGAACTACAATTTATAAAAGGGAAAACACAAGGGGCGAACGGTTTAAAAACCTGAATACAATACTAACACTCTCAAAGATAAATGAACGACAATAACGCCAAAATAAAGTCAAAAGGCTTCGAGTGATAATTGTGAAGACGACCCACGTTGGAAAAAAAATAGAAAGTGAAAATAGAACGCATTTGAAAAGTCAAGTTTTTCGTCCCGGCGTTATGTAACAGCGCTGGATTGCGAGTTACCAAGACTTATAGACGTTTTGGTGCTGTAATTTAGGACGTAATTTTTGCAGATGTTGAATATTTTACAGGTTTTCCCATTGACTACTCTCTTTAAGGAACTAGGAGGGTGATAATGAAAACTGAGTTCGTCGTAATGGTGAAGATGGTGGTGACGAATGGTGATGATAATGAGGATTGTGAAGAGGACCACGGTCTGACGGTGGTGATGAGACTGTTATGGAGATGGTCAAAGAAAGAACTTTAACGATGGTGATATAGTGATGATGGTGACTAGGGTCAAAAGACTATCAATGATAATGAGAATTGTGAAGAAGACAACGCCATGATGATGGTGATGAAACTGTTATGGAGATGGTGAAGGAAATAACTATAATGATGGTGATACAGTGATGATGGTGACTAGGAGCAATCGGATATCAATGATAATGAGAATTGTGATGAGGAACGTGGCATAGTGACTTTGATGGGACGGTTATGGAGAGGGAGAAATACAAAGTTAAAAAGATAATGACGATGGTGACTGGGAGCCATCTCAATAGGACTGATTGATAGGTTTTAAGCTTAAGCATCTGGCGTCGAACCAACAAAGGTTATCGACGCCGTAAAATACTCTAGAAAAATAAACTTTTTTTGTTCTTCATAAAAGCTATAAAACGGTATTAGTCATAAAGAAATCATAAGTTGTGAAACAAACCGAAAAGCAAAGAAGTCAAAGAATGAATATGCACGCTGCATGCAATGATGATATCTAAAAATGAATTCTCTGTGAAAGGAACAACAAAAAAAGCTACGCCGTGCCCGTGCTGGCTATGTAAACATCAATTTCTGCTTGGGCAATCAGATATCAACTTCAAAATCAACTCCATGTTCTGGTCAGGTCAATAAACTGGTCAATGTTGCCGATAGCGTAATCGTCATGAGATGATAAACAGTTCACTGATGTCCTCTTAACTATACTTGTTTTTTCATTCTCTTTCTTTTTCTTTTGTTTTTGTTTGGCCGAGCAGATGGCAAACAGGTTCTTAAAATATCGAACATCAAGAAACAATTGAAGGAGAATGACTCAAGAGAAATCTACTGTTTAAATTCCAAAAGTAAAATGAAATGAAATAAAATAAACTAAAATATAAAAATCGAGTGTTTTTACACCTAACCTTCTTCTCGACACTTACTCAATGAACCAGGCTAAGAAATAGGCGTTCAGGTGTGCATTAAAAATACTGATGTTACTGGCCACTAGTATTTTAAGAATTAGAAACTCGACTCAGGTCTGTCGTGGAAAATCTTTTTATCAGAACTGGCTACAACTCTTTTTGCACATGGGCACAAACTTTGAAATTCTTCTCAAGACTAGTAGGGAACACACCAAACAAACAACGTTCGTCTCTCAGTCTTATTTAAGATAATCATACTCGTTCGGGCTCTCGTAAAGATTCGTTTAATACTTTCAGTCCGGAAATACCTGGTACAAGTATTCCCAACAATATTCATTTTTCCGTCTCATGGTAAATAAATGATTCCACATTCCGACGTTTTGCCGCGTGTCAGTCATACTACTTACACTAAATGAATATCGTTTCATTTTATAAGTTTCAGTAATTCCTAGTTTCAATAGACTTGGCTTTCATGAACAATGAATTTGAAGAAGCTTTCTCTCGTTAGATATGATCAGTGCAAAACCGAAATTGACAACAGAGAGTAAAAATTAGGTTAACTAAACGTTCTAGATTCCAGTTTTTTCATACCTGGCACCATCTTTGTCGCTTCACTTCTATGCCTCAACTTTAGCCGATTTCAGTGGTCCACACTAACCTTTTCATATCCATTATAACACTTTATGCAATATAAAGCCTATACTTCAACTAGACTAACCACACCAACCTCACTATCTCGCCTTTACTGTTCTGTAGCTCACGCCTTCAATTAATCCATAACTTCTGGTAACTAATCCCAAACCACTCTACAATCAGATAGTTTGGAAGATATTGCTCCATCGGCAAGCAAACGACTGGATTACGTTTGCAATAACAAGAAGCCGCCATCAAGAAATGATGATACTCGAGGAAGACCCTGAGACTGGAGTTTCCATTTTAATCCCTCATACAAAAAATTATGTATTTTCACTTTTATACTTCTATATGTAAACGTTGTCATTTATGCTCAGTATAGCAGAAGACGACCTTATTGAAGGTCGAAATCTCTGTTCTGTACCGACTCATTTAAACTGGTTGTATCAAGTGGCTTTTTCTCAACTAGTTATCCCAAAAAGTAATGAAATAAAGAAAGTCCCCGACTCCACTGAACGTGGCGGCATTCACCGTTTCCTCTTCTTCCTTTCTTTTGTCTGCTTTCATCCACCTTCACTTTCTCCAAACGCCCGGAAAGTCTTCACCAATAGCTCCTCCCCGAACCGTATACCCCTGCCCCATCTTCTGGCCCTCACGTTATCATTAACTTTTCTATTTACAAGTGCAATAATTATCCTACCTGCGACCACCTTTCACTTCTTCCCACTGTATTCATCCTCATTTTTATATCACAACATGAACCTTCATTTTCCCATACGTACAGCCAGTACCGTCAAGTAAGGACAAATCGTTTCTCTAGTTATTTTATATCAATTTGGCACTATTCGTGCAGCATATATTTAAACTTGGAAATTGAGTCTAAGCCCACTGAATCTTATCAACATGTTTAAAGGAACTAAGATTCCTACTGAGATCCCACAACTTCTCCATTCATTTCTAAATCTGCAATGTATTATTCGTTTGCAAGCTTCCTGTCTTATGCCACATTTTTATGCAACGATCATTCCTGCAGCATAGCGGCCACCCCCCCCCCAACCCCCCAAAAAATCAACCAATCAATCAACCAATCAAATAAAATAAATAAAATTAATGACAAAAAGTATGAAAGCAATGAAAATTATTCATATCTCATGACATTCGTTATTTCATAATCACCGTTCTATGACTGACCACTCCTTAAAAAAATTACAAACACACACACACACACACACACACACACACACACACACACATATATATATATATATATATATATATATATATATATATATATTATATATGATATATATATAAATGTGGCTTTCAGCACTCTCACTTCGGCGTCAGTGAGTGACCTTTGACAGATGTCAGGGTGTCAGAGAACCTTTCATCAAATAATCAGTGGGTCTTTGCCCCTTCGTCACTACCCATCCAACTTGAAAAAATCTGGCGCTTTCATCATTATATTACAACGTCGACAAAACATAAAATCAAGCAATTTTATTTCATGAATTCCTAATCTGCCAAAAAGAAGTAAGATAAAACCATGAGTTCACAGAATAAGAAAATTTTTTTTTTATTTATTTTTGTTTCCTTCTGGAAATCAATAACAGTTTATTACAAGTCAAAGCAATGCTGATCATTTTCTTCCCTGATCCATCAATTACCTGTCTGAAGCGTCATTTGATTTCAGCTCGAATTTAAGACGCGGCAATTACAGCGGTAAATAGAAAAAAAAAAAAAAAAAATCGCCCGGATGAGCCACTGAAATGTCATGGAACAGAGACAGAGATAATGATGATGGTGATGTTGCAAAAGATGAAACTGGGAAGAGCGGAGGAGAACAAGGCATGATCCGACCTCCAGCTTTCTCTGGACGCATGCGAGATTTTCCCCTCATGTATAAGTAACTTAACACTTATACTTATCACCGCTCAGACTAACAACAAAGGTCATATAAAAAGGACACAAACTAAACACGTTTATATATTCTCAGTTATAAGTGGAAACACAAAATAATCAAACAGAAACGCAGCCTCTAAATTCAGTACATCAAATAAATTAAGACGTGCTAAAAATCTACGGTTAAACAGAGCCTTGTTTCACCAACGAAAATTAAAATAAATACGCTATATCTTATTAGATAGAATTTTTCTGTGCTGTTTACCACGCACATTATCTTTTTCATTGTCATTCTAATACGTAAATCATAAATGTACTCTCCAAAAATTCCTGTATCTTCAACTAAACGCGAAACATCTTTTTCAGACCTTTTTAGGCTCTTCCATAGACCTTTCCTACCCGCCGACAAAAACAACAACAATAAGAACAACAACATAAACAGCAACAACAAAGTAGTTTGTAGGCTTACTCCCCGAGTAAGCGAAAATCATCCTGTGATAATGAGACTCCATCGTATGATGTGACGTTAGAATGCAGTTTCTTAATTCTTTGTACCTTTAAAAGATTACCTTTTTAACAAGTCAGGAGTATTTAATTTATCATTTACTAAACCGACTTTTAACCAAAACAGGAGTGCTCTATTTATTATACAAAATGGACATTAAATGTCAGCAGTGTTCTTGAATTTATTGTACCTTTACAAAAGTGACCTTTAACCAAACTAGGAGACTTCTTTCATTAACTGAACCTTAATCAAATTAACGTTCAATCAAGCCAGGATATTTTTTAATTAATTGCTACTTTTAGAAATATTGAATGCCCGAATACTCTCAAATTTACTGTTCCTTTTCAAAACTGGCATTTAATCAAGTAAGTAACCTTTAATTTATTGTTCCTTTATAAAAATAACATTTACATATAACCAAGTCAAGAGTACTGTCTAATTTATTGTTCCTTGATAAAAACAATTTTTAAATCAACAAATAAGGAGCGTAAATCTTTTGACGTTTGGACCATGAACGATATATAGAAGTACTCAAGGACGGCTACGAGACCTTATTTCTAGGCCAGCAAGTCGATACCCAGGAAACGGAATGAACGCATACTTTACCCGAGGCCATTAAACCTGACTGAAATAGTTTTTTGAAGACACTGTGCAAGCAGTCATTCATTTTTCCAAGTCTCTGAAATGCAATATAGAAGATATTTCAGACTTCCGTTTGTCACCCCATTAAACTTCTATTTTTTTTTTTTTAATATTTGTTCCTTTAGATGGAGTTGGTCACCAAAAGGTGTTCTTCATCTTTCCTGTTATTAGCAAATCTTTGTGAGGTGAGGTTCCTGGACACATGCTCCTCTCTCTCTCTCTTTCTATAAACACACACACACACACACACACATATATATATATATATATTATATATATATATATATATATATATATATATGTGTGTGTGTGTGTGTGTGTGTGTGTGTCTGTGTGTGATTGTGTGTGCTCGCCCGCATGTGTTTGCATTCGTATCGTTTATCATTGCAACATTATCCCCCAAAACATGCTTGGTGTTCACGACAGCCATTGCATTGTTGCTTCTGAAACAGCCACTTCGAGTTTTACCTGCAACACAATTTGAGCAAATCTCGCAAAACCTGTTGAAAGTTGAAACGCCCGAAACAAAATCGGTCTTTGGAAAAACTGAAAATATGTTTAAAAAAAACTGAAATGAAAGTATCTTTTATGTCCAGAAACTTGTTTTTTAGCGTGGAAACTGTGAAAGGAACGATTAGCTGTGATAATAGAGCTTTAGTGATATGCGTCCTAAGAATATGCACGAAAATATCTGCAACACGATTATTTTTTTTGAGTCGATTCCAGAATGTTAAAAAATATTTATTTAGAATAAGTCTGAGCATCGCCAGCATTAATGAAGGATATACAGTTTCTAGAGAACATCACCCTTCAATAAGGGAGAGATTTGTACGAAAATGATACCCTTAGTAATCGCACTAAATAACAATGATCGATTATCATACCCTTTGTGATCGCACTAAATAACAATGATCAATTACCATACCCTTTGTGGTCGCACTAAATAACAATGATCAATTATCATACCCTTTGTGATCGCTCTAAATAACAATGATCAATTATCATACCCTTTGTGATCGCACTAAATACCAACGATCAATTATCATACCCTTTGTGGCCGCACTAAATAACATCAAACGTCGAGTGACTCATGGGGCAATCCCATACAATCTTACATATTCCTGAAAGTTTCCCGTACCGTCGGCATCAGTCTAAAAAAGAATACCAATTACTGGTAGGGGAAAAAAATGAGATGATCAGACTTACTCTCTCACTCCGGTGGTATATTCTCAAACTGAAACCGAGTAGCGAGACCTGCCCTGCAAAAAGGAGGGACGCCATATCTTAAAAACTAATCATAGAATCTTCTTGAAATAATCTCATTATGTTCCCCATATCCAAAATATCGAAATCTAACTACTACGAGCTAACCTAACCTAGGGGCAGAGCACAAAAAAAAAAAAAAAAAAAAAAACATCCACCTAATGGGCAGAATGTATAAAGGAACCTCCCTGAAGGTGCCGATCAATGTAACATCATCTGGGGCAGTCATTACGGAGGTAAAAAGCCTACAGGAATAGTGAATGCATCAGACGAAAGAAATGGAACGGAAAAAGATATCACACAGGGGCGGAGACAGAGAGAGAGAGAGAGAGAGAGAGAGAGAGAGAGGTGAAAAACGAGATTTTAAGTAAAAACTCTTACTTTTCCATTTACATAAGAAACGCTATACTACTTTTCCTTTTACTTAAAAAAAGTCTATTTTTTAAAATTTGCTTGATATGTACCAATGAAACTTTCCAAGTGTTTAGATATAGTTGTTATTAGTTAGAAAATTTTTGTAAGAACCTTTTTCTGCATATTTTTAGCTTTATTTAATCACTCCCACCCAAAAAATAAACACAAATATGAAAAACAATAATTTACACGGGTGACGCATGAAGAGAGAGAGGGGGGGGGGGGGTAGGGGGGGTGGACGGGGACGGGGCGGATGGAGGGCAGACGAATCGTTCTGCGTACGGTGATCTTAAGAAAGTAAATCAAAGCCAGCCACAGCAAAATCAGCAACTATTCGAAAGAGGAGAAAGAAAAAAAGTAGTTTTTATACGAGTACTTCCAACAGACGGATTATGGTTGACGATAACACTTTCACTGCAGAACTGGTTACACGGGGAGGAGGAGGAGGAGGAGGAGGAGGAGGATTAGGAGGAGACAGAAAGAAAACACGAAACAAAAAAGGTGCTCGTCTTTCGAGTAGTTTCTTCGGGACGAAGAGATCATTTGTCCCGTTGTCCAAAGACTACGAGACCTCGAAGGCTCCGAAAGACTTTTGGGAGAAGAAGACCGGGAACGAATTAGTACCACAGGACTAGTCTCAGTAGCAAGAACTTAGACAAAAGAAAAAAAACCGGCGCAGGTCAAGGACATCCTGCGCGCGGGAATTTTTACAGCGCGTGGCGGGGCCAACCTGCCCTCCTGCTTGCTCTGCCTCGTGGAAATGCCAACTTTCCTCTCTCTCTCTCTCAACACTACTGCAACTCACTGCAACCGTAAATAACGTAACAGGAAGCGTGCGACAGTAAAAAAAAAAAAAATAACTATCGAAATCGACATGATTTTCCAGACGAGACCCGTCCCATTTTGGGAGGATTCCACAGACTACTACACTGGTCGCCCGTCCGTTATACTCTTTAGTATTTTCAAGTCTGTCATTTGGGCATTTGCGAACCAGGAAGTTTCGGCCCTAAATTTGCACCTGTCTGCAGCATAAGTGAATTAGTATCAGGCTGGAATTCCTTCAGACTGGAAGTTTACTTTCTAAATCTTGGAATATATGTCTAATACCGTTACAAAATAAAAACAGTGCAGCAAAGAGAAAATTCAGCTTTCACTCTCTCTCTCTCTCTCTCTCTCTATCTCATGCACACACACACACACACACACACAAACACACGCACACAAACACACACACACACAAATACACACACATATATACACATATATATGTGTATATATTTGTGGTATATATATATATATATATATATATATATATATATATATATATATATATATATATATATATATATATATATATATATATATATATATATATATATTATATATATATATATATATACATACATATTGTGTGTGTGTAAAACACATTATTTTCTTAAACAGACCACCAATCCAGCTTGACTTTTAAACATTGTAAACGGATGTGGGTAATTCATAACTACAGGGTAAACTATGCATAAGCTTGAAATCAATTAAAAAATAGCACTTCTTACTTAAAATAATATAAACAACGGAAATAAACAGCAAGACCATCTCATGACCTCCGATTCTGTAAAGTTTCCACGGTAAATATTTTCCTAAATCTTACAATTCAAACATACGACATCACATTTCAAATACGTCCACATACGTGAACGGAAATATATGTTTACATTTGGATGAATTTTATTACACAACAACACTGAAAAATGCTTCGGTTTTCTCAACAGCACTAAATAACGATGATGATAGTTCTGCCTAAACATACAGTACATCCTTGGAAAAAGAATGCTAATATCATTTACACTATTATTGTTATATATAATCTGTCCCGGAATTGAAAATAAAATACCTGACCCGAGTTTGAAAATGATCGCCATAACCTTGTAGAGAAATTCCTCATACGAAAAGCGATGACAGAACTCAAACATACTTTATACAGATACTGAAAGCACCAAAAAAAAGAAAAAAAATCGACCCGGGTTGTTCGTTGAGATCAACATTTTACAGAAAAGAGAAAAACTTATCACTCAGGAAAAATTCACACACACAAACACACACACAGCTGAGAAAAAGAAAAACATGCACGTCTAGTCTCCTCAATTTAAAGGGGCGGCTTTTAACCTACACGAAGTTATTATAGAAAGCAAAGACATGAGAAGTTACACACACACACACACATACAGCCACGTCATCCCAAAAGGTGGCACTTGAAAAAACTCACACAAACAGGAATTCATAGACAGCGGTGGTCACTCCAACTCAAGGGGCTCAACTTACACAAGTTAAGGGACGTTGCAACCTGTCCGCACGCAGCTCGGCAAGATATACAAATGGTCAGCAGACTTCGAACGCTCGAGAGGTTTATCTCTCGACCCAGAGCCAAGGGTAAAGTGGGCGGAGCTTTCTCTCTCACTCTCCCCCACCCCGCCCCCCAACGCCAAACCACACTCACCCTCTCGCTCCTCCCCCTCTCTTTCTCTGTCTTTCGCGGAAGAGCTCGTCATTTTTTTTTAAAAGCATTCAAATATGGTCGACAAAAAGCATAGAAGACCTTTGATATTAAAAAGTAGTGAGGAGTGAACGTTGTTGAATAAAACGAGTCTTATATATTACTTCAAACTGCCTGAAATGAAAAGCATGGCTGTGTTTTTCCCAGGTTTTTTTTTTTTCCGTGTCACCCAACTCCATAAAAGAAAGAAAAAAAAACACTCGAGAGGAACAAAGTATTATTTCAATAGCTCGACCTTTCTCGCTTCCCTGCTGATTATATAAAAAAAAAATAATTGCCCGTTTATTTTCCCTATTGTTCCGATGTAAATAAAGTCTGGATTATAGCACCTGAGGCAAAAACACACCGTAGTATAAAACTATTTCTCTCGCTTGCAAGGCGTGAACTATAAATGTAGCAATTCCTATGTTTATGGCTCCGAAGAAAAGTACAAGTATTCGGTTCCTGTTTTACAGCCGATGGCCATTACAAATTCAAACGGAGTAATGGTGCTCTCCTTTCAGAAACAACAAGAGAAAACTTTTTTTTTTTTATTACTGAAGTGACAGGAGAGCGCAAGGTATATTCCACAGTGATGTGAAAGGAGCAACTATAATTTTTCGACTTTCATGTGACGAGAATATATAATCATTCACATTGATTCGGCATAGAAAAAATTATACAATTTCACAATAAAGGGACATTGAGAACGTAACCAGATCTCCACATTAAGGGGACAAGTGAAGAAATCCGTTTTCATATTAATTTGAAAAGAGAAAATAATTTCGTTTCACAGTAATTTGAAATTAATGTTCTCCAACACTGATTTGAAAAATAAAAATGTTTTTCCTATTGACCTGAAAACATTTTTTTCATACTGATTGAAAAAAGTCGATTTTCATACAGAAAATACAGAATTTACCACACAGACGGATAAAATAATTAACCCATTTCCGCAATGATGGGACAAAAGAAATGAATGAGTAATCGAAGCTCACGGATGAATATGTAATAATATCAAGTGAATAATCTCCGAATGTGTCTGTCCCAATTGTACAGCTGTTTTTAGAGTGAGACAGAATAAGATAATAATCTATACAGCGACAAACCTTCAAATATATCCCACTAAAATAAAGATACTTTTTTCATTTTAGTTTGTTTCCATTTGCCAAATGTCAATCATACCTTTTGCTTGCGTATATCTGAATTCCTATCAGCGTCGGGTTTCCCTTTTATAGTTAAGAATATACTGAGTGACATTAAGAATACCTAGAGACCTAAAGAGTATAAAGAACGACAAAGAATATAAAGATACAGACTTTTTCTCTTTCCAAATGCCAGCCATATCAGAAGTTCAAATCTTTCATTATATTTTCATTATATCGTGCAAAAAAAAAAAAAAAAAAATGCAGACCCTTCTTCAGTCAGCTTCATCCCCAATCCAGAATCCTTAAGATGTCAAAATTCAGTAAACCCAATCATAAATCCAAATTCACTAAGATGTTAAAATTCAGTGAGATAACTTGTAAAAATACCAACTCCTTGAGAAGTCCCGTAGTGGATTAAATCCTCGTATAAAAATAAAATAATCTCTTCTAAATCTGTCAATGAAGTTCATTTGATTTTGGACTGTAGTTTTAAGGGAGACAACACCCTATTTTTTGGAATTGGGTAATTCTAAAGGCCGTACTTTGTTGACCATATAATCACTGCTCTGATACAATGGGTTAAGCCATAACCTCTCTTGTGATTATGTCCTTATTCACAAAAGCATTTTACTTGATTCATTCATTATACTGCTATTCTCGTCTCTTTGTTCGATTTTTGAACATTTACTTTACACATGGAAGGTCATTGCACTAATAGACATTTTTCTTTCGTAAGAACGTCTACAAATAACAATCATTTCAATGGCTTTCATCTTTCGCTCCCGTCGATTTTCCCGTAACCAAAATGAAATCAAAGGTTTGAGCTCAAATTCCAAGCAAGTGCTCATTCACCAATGATTGTTTGTTTGTATGGTGCTTTTACGTTGCATGGAACCACCAGTGGTTGTTATTCAGCAACGGGACCAACGGCTTTCCGTGACTTTCGAACCACGTCGAGAGTGAACTTTTATCACCAGAAATACACATCTCTCACCCCTCAGTGGAATGCTCGAGAATCGAACTCGCTTCCACCGAGGTGGTACGCCAACACCATACTGACCACGCCACTGAGCCGCTACCTTCACCAGTGTGATAAACAAGATTACATTTCTGTTAAGAGTCGAATGAAAACATTAATTCTGATCTCTTTGCATTAAGTATCAAGACAGCTAGTCAGTGCTGATTTCTAAATAGCTCACCAAACTAGTTGAAAACATACAGAAGCTCCATACAAAATCGACTTAGCCATTAGTTTTGCACTGTATACTTCAGGGTGTGTAACATCTCGGTGACTTTCATGTGTGCACTTGTTACTTCTCAAGGGACAGCCAGATAGACGGGGATATTTTGGATATCATCTCTTTTGACTTGTTTCAAAAAACCCTGAAGGCAGGACATTAAGTTAAATCCCTCATTAAATCAGATATCTGAGTATCTACTTCCTAATTACCTTCCAGGAAGTCTATTAGAAAGTCTGAACTGATTTAGAAAAAATATACAAAAAATAAACTGCGAGTACCAAGTTCAAATATGTGTCTATTACCAGATCACAAAAAATACCTAATTTTTCCAGGACTCAAGATATCAAAATCAGAACTTCAATATAAGCTAAGAGAAGGGAGGCTGAAATGCGTGGAGATTTGTGGAAGAGAAAGCACTCGAGTGCCGAAATTCGAATCCTTCGTGAATTCCAGCCTAAATCCTCCAAGAATGAAAATCTTTATTTTAATCCTTCACTTGAAACTAATCTAAGGCCGAAGTCTTCTTTAGAAGAATAATTAAAAAGCTCAATTATGAAGCCCAAAGCGTGATATTAGGATAACTGAAAATAAAGTCTATTCTCTTGGGAATCTGGATATAATTCTGGCGTCGACATCCCCATGATGCTGTAAACGCCACTGAAGGATCAGTATCTCGGTTCCTTATACACATACACAACACATACATATATATATATATATATATATATATATATATTATATATATATATATATATAATATATATAAATATATATATGTATATATATACAGAGAGAGAGAGAGAGAGAGAGAGAGAGAGGTAATATTGTATAATATGTATATAATATATATATATATATATAGTATATATAATATATATATATAATATATAATCATAAACTTGATTGAGAGACATTGCATGAAACAAAAGAGGAACATATCAACTGATGTTCTTTTTTTGTTCTTTCTTTCTTTTTTAGAGGTAGAGCAAGGTAAAAGAAACTTAAGCAACATCAGAGCACAGACACGACATGGAAGCTCCGTTGGAACGACAAATAAATCAGGTATTTTTTCAGGGTCATTTCAGTTTTTTTTTTTATTTTTCTTCAAAATTGTGATAAGATCTACTTTCGATAAGAACCACCGAATAATTTATGGATGATGAAAAATGAGAAAGGATTAGTGTCTCTTTAAAAAGAGATATATATATATATATATATATATATATATATATGTATATATATATATATATATATATATATATATATATATATATATATATATATATATTATATGTGTGTGTGTATGTATAATATAAATATACATACAAGTTCCCAGCAATATAAAAAAGCGCCTATTCTAAAATATATGAATATTTCTCAAATTGATTAGGAACTGTCTTCGTTTCGGGAAAGTACGACATAGTGCTTATTTGCAGTGCAGTATATATATATATATATATATATATATATATATATATATATATATATATATATATATATATATATATATGTATATGTATCTATATTTATATATTATCCGTACCGCATTTTGTACCTCGACAATCCTCACGTAAAGACATAAGCGCTCGATACGGTTTTACTGGCTGTAATTTTTCCTGTGGGGTATTCGCTTATATAATGAAGTCAAGTGCATCTACTGTGATTTTTTTTAAGAATATATATATATATATATATTAATTATATAAATTCTGATCCATTGTTGCTCTTGATTTCCTTAATTGATCATGTAATTTCGCTTTTATCAATCGTAAGGATAACATAACATTAAATTACACGCCAAAAAATTAAAAAAACAAACCTCGCGATGACTTTTATGTTATCAAGAGTCTTCAAAAACTCGTTATATGAAGGCGACCTTGATTAACGTCAAGAAAAACTCATCTGTTTCTGACTTTTTTTTTTCTTCTGATGCTATCCCAAACTTCTTTGGATGAAAAACCCATGCGAGGTTTTTCCCTTTTGCACAGCGTGGGGGCTGAAAGAGAATGACTGACGTTTTCACTTTAGTTTTTCGCGGGTTTTTTTAGCGTTTTTTTTTTATCATTCGAAACCATATTCTTTTCTTCTCTTTTTTGTCCAGTCTCTGTTTCGTCACAGACTATAACAAAAAAAACATGCGACAAAAAACAATTAAGAAATTAATATGGGGCCAACAAAATGAAATTTTATGTTCTTGGGCGCCATAGTCCATGAAATTTTATATGTTTTTGCTCATGTACTTTTGACCTTGTTGAGTACACACACACACACAGACACACACACTCACACACACAACAACTGGAACAAATCATATTCAAAAACACAGACATCTAAATCGCCAAGATTTTTTTTTTCTGCCATCTCACGGGACATTATTCTACAAAAAAAAAAAAAAAAAACTAAAATGAAAGAGAACGTGACACTCCCAGTCTACCTTCCTCTATTCTAAATAGTTTTAAAAGTTACGGACTGGAAAACATCTGGAGCTTTCCAGTTTGGATTCCAAGACCTCTCTTGACCTTGAAATTTGTGGTGGATCTGAAATCCAGAAGCTTACGAATTTTAAATCGGTTTCTCTGAAAATTTACATCAAAAGGCTGACTATAAAAAACAATGTATGACTAATCGTCTTGTTCGTATATAAGAAAACTCTAATTAGTTTCAACTAATTAGGAAATTTTCATACATCTAAATTACTTAAGAATTCATGAAGGAAAATTGAAAACGTAACTGAAAACAGACTGAAACTCAAACGGAAATGAAAAAAAAAAAATGAAGAAGACGGAATTAGTGATACGATAGTAATATGATAGTTTTACTTCAGTAATCCACGGGAATTACGACCCTAGAACTTAGAGATCAGTTAAGATTCAGACTTAGTTACACCTTTAAAGAAAGCTAAGTTACCCCCCCCCCCTTCCCCACCCCCCCCCCCCCCCCCACACACACACACACACACACCCATATATATATTGATATATATATATATATATATATATATATATATATATATATATATATATATATATATATATATATAAACTATACCTAAGTGCTCAAGGGACACTGATGTCACAGTTCCACCACGGCTGTACTTTTAGGATGAGGCAAGAGAAGATAGACAGAACTGACCGAGAAAGAGGTAACTTCTACCGAGGAATGAAATATACCTCGTGACTAAGCAAGAGGTAGCGTGCAGTGAGGGAAAAAAAACAGGGCGTGATCCGACCTCCGGCTTACTCGGGGTGGGTGCTAAAACCTACGGTCAAACATCACGTTGTTTCACCAACGAAAATTAAAATAAATTCGATATATTTTATTAAATATAATTGTTCTGTACTGTTTAACATGCATTTATTTTCTATATTTTCACTCTAATAAATAAATCGTAAATATCCTATCCTAAAATTCTTGCATCTTTAACTGAACGCTAAACACCTTTTCAGACCTTTTTAGGCTTTTCCATAAGTCTTTTCTCTCCCTCCCCCCCCCCGACACAAACCAACATGGAAAACAATCTTCAAGAATAACAACATCAGCAAGAACAACAACAGCAACAACAGGTTAATCTATAGGCTTACTCCCTGAATAAGCGGAAACAAAAGAGGAATTACTTAAGTGGGAAAAGGGTATATATATTTTGGTGATAAATGATGGTTTTTTTTTTTTTTTTACTAAGATTGTTTTTCTTGACGATGAAAGATTAAGGGTTTTTTTGAGGTCCGAGAGATATTTTGCGGTATAGAAGAGACAGGTAACTTACAGAGATTAATTCTGGCGTTAGAAAAAGTAGATTACTGAGGGGCCAACAATGTTTTTCTATCAAAATAATAAATGTAATTGTTCAATAACCTCTGAATCTCATTAGCCAAATATTTAATTTGCTTATGATGATTTTTCTGGCAACTTTACGGAACTGGAGGGAATAAAAAAAGCAAGTAACTGCGGTAATACAGAAGAACAGACACAGGGGGGAGAGAGAGAGAGAGAGAGAGAGAGAGAGCGAGAGAGAGAGAGAGAGACTGAAGGTCGCACCAATTATATACATACTTTTTTATATAAGATAAAGGATAATCAAAAATTGGAAATAATAAGGTAAATCGCGAAAGACCAAAGATGACAAAAAACCAAACAGACAAAAGCAGGAAAAAACGAGGGAAGGAGAAACTGTCCATAAGCTTTGAAAAAAAAAATTAAATAAACTCTTCAAAAATCAAATTTACTTTTGAACAATGAAAAATATGTAGGGCAGAATACGTTGGCGGAAGCGGGCCACAGCATATGGTAAGACAGGGTGACAAGGAGATAGTCAGTCATCAGGTGATGCCTTTATTGCCGATGCGTTTTCGTAACACATAATTACCTCATCAAGGCTAAGAGAGAAACAACACAAATTAAAAATAGATAGAATATAACTTTGCCTCTAAGAGTCTCAACAAATATGCAAAAAAACATACATAAAAAACAAAGCAATTTAAAAAGCACCTGCTAAACTATAAAACTTGAAGGCTGAATGATTCGGAAAGGAGGAGAAGAGCGAAGAAAGCCGTTCTTAACCAGATACAACTGCACAGAGGAGGTGCGTGGGTTCAACTTGGGCACTAACTGCTTACAAATAACGCCTCTAAAATAAACGGATTGTTTGGCCCAAGACAGGAAAGTCGGCATATTTGATGGTGATTTTACAAATTTTTGCATGACTTCTGATATTAAAAAATTCAGGATTGGACACACTTCAGCCAGTATGATATACGTATACATATATATATATATATATATATATATATATATATATATATATATATATATATATATATATTATCACTCGCAAAGAAGTTACTAACTGACCAAAAAACGTACATACACGTAATTAAGAGATAGGACAAAGGTTGTAGGAATTTGTGGGGATTAAAAACGGAATTTGTGGGATTGAAAACAGGAATTAGTGGGGGATTGAAAAAGGGCATTTTTAGGATTGAAAACAGGAATTTGTTGAGTGAAAATAGGAATTTGTGAGGAATGAAAAACGGAATTTGTGGGGATTGAAAACAGGAATTTGTCGTGATTGAAAAGGGAATTTGTGGGGATTGAAAACAGGAATTTGTTGTTGAAAACGGAAATTTTGTGGGAATGAAACAGGAATTTCTGGGGATTGAAAACAGGAATTTGTGAGGATTAAAACGGGAATTTCTGGGGATTGAAAACAGAATTTTTTGGGGATTGAAAAGGCAGGAATTTGTGAATGGATTTAAAACAGGACTTTGTGGTTATTGAAAACAGGAATTTGTGTGGATTTAAAAACAGACTTTGTGGTTATTGAAAACAGAATTGTGTGGCATTTAAAACAGGACTTTGTGGTTATTGAAAACAGGAATTTGTGGCCTATTGAAAACAGGAATTTATGGGGATTGAAAACAGAATTTATGGAGATTGAAAACAAGAATTTATGGGATTGAAAACAGGAATTTGTGGGGATTGAATACAGGTACTGGAATCGGGAGTGACGAATGCTATATGAAGCACAAACTGCAACACGAGCAACCTGTTATCCTTGTCTAGCCCAGGCCCAAATAAAACTAGAAATCTATCCGTGACGGAGAAGAGAAGCTGCTGATACTGGTGAGAAGCAATTGTTAAAAGGATGTTGGAAGTGACTGCTGACGAGAGGAAAGGTGTTGAGGGCAAATGGAAACATTGAGATGGCTCAATAAATCTTAGTATGGATGTATAAAGAATGACATGGTTGGTTCATATATATTTTCCATATCAACTGGAATATATATATATATATATATATATATATATATATATATATATATATATATATATATATATATATATATATTCTCGTAGAAACCTTCTATCCTCAGTAAAATAAAAAAATAGATTAAAAAATAAATAAATAAAACCTTACGTATCTGCACCGTGCATTACATAATCAGTATATAACAACTAATTATGTCTGAACAGTGTGACAGAAAACTTTCTTTCTATATGAATACCGCGACAGTTCATAGTTTCTGGTGCATAAAGATTTGCACGCAGAAGTTTGCTCAGCTAGAGATATTTTTTTATAGAAAAAGCTCTTATTAATCATATACAACTGCATCATTGTGTCTCTATTTTCATTCGGCACTAGAACGAAAATAGTTTATCTTGCCCTAAATAGATCGATAGACTCACGTAGATACAGTCTCGTGGAAATCACGGCAAAAGGTAAAAGAGTGAATGCCAGATCAACTAGGAAAACCAAAGAAACAGTCACCAAACAAAATCAAGCAGACCAAGGACTGACTGCCGAACTCAAGGAGTGAACATAAGAGGTTGCCAGTGATGGACTGATGGTTGGCGCAGTACACCCTCATACGGCGAAGGATCATATCCACCAGCTCAAACGAAAAAAACGCACACGAGTGAAAGACGAAAACCCCGGTAAAAAACAAAACTGCGTCCTGAGGAAGCAGAGAACTTGAACTGAGTTACGTCACCCCAATCACGACTGTCTAGAGGTCAGTGATCACGGAAGAAGGAAGCGTCATTCGAGAGTGAATGTGAATGACAGAAACGTGTGAAGTGAAGGAAAGGAAGACAGATGACTGACTCATCGGCAAGGCGGTAACGAAAGATGGTGGGAAGCAAGCAGAAGCCAAACTGCCTTCCCTCTAGGTAGATTGTAATTGTATAGAATTCCCCCGGCGTGGAAAATTTCTGAACTATTAGGCCAATGACCGAACTTCACTTGCAAATAAGCTTTGAAGTCTCCAGTATTTGTTGCGTGTAAAAGTGTATCAATAACCAGATCAAAGAGTTGGTGTATTTAATCTGCGTCTTCGTCAACAGACATTAAATTCTGTAACACTAGCAACTGCCGAGTAGTTGTTTGCAGGGAAAAAGCTGATATTGATATTAATATCGATACAGTCATAGTCAAAATAAGTTAATGTTTAGCTTCATTTTCAAGTATTTTTTGTTGCAATTATTCCCTGTTAATTGACTCGGAGAAATCACGAGTGTATTAAGACAGAAAAAAAACTGTATACCATAACAAAAAACCAAAACTGATAGAAAGAATCTAGTCTGACAAACTCACTGCAGATAGAAATAGGAGAGAAAAAACAAATAAAGGAAAAGGAAAACTAGAGTATTATCATGACCAAGCGTATTTTTAATGGATGACAGCAAGCTTTCTCATACCTGACAAAGCACGTCATCCAAATGTCAGTCAGTCAGTCAACCAAGTACGTAAGACTATATCTGGAATATCACGCCGATGCTTCTAATTCAAAATTACAGTGTTTTAGCTGTAACAGCCCTTCGTGACGTCACGATCTCAACCCAAGTTAAAGGTGAACTACATGGTCGGGTTATTATAGAATATGCTTCACCGCCTTACAGGTTGTTGAACTTTCCTGTGCATTAGATGACTCGCGTTTATAAAACGCAGGTGTGGGGTATACGAACTGAATTACTCTCTCTCTCTCTCTCTCTCTCTCTCTCTAGAGAGAGAAAGACCTGAACATGTATTGGCTTTAGAAAACACGACGATTGCAGAGGACAACTAATAGAACCATTTAAAATACTGAAAGGCATAACAAAAGTAGACAGTACCTTATTTACGTTAAACAAAAACCAGACAAGTATTAATGGAGGGAAACTAGAACTGGAGAGATACAACACATCCCATTGTGGGAACTTAAGAACTAAAGAGATGCAACACATCCCACTGTGGACACTTCTTTTGCATTCAGATATGTGACAAGTGGAATAAACTGCACCAGAAGTTGTAGTAAACAGCAACAGCGTGGAAGAGTTTAAAAGAAAAGCTAGACAAAATCATCAGGACACTGTGAATGACACTAAACCTGCTCCTAGAGATAAGTTGATCGCACGATGTCTCCCCGGATGGACCTAACAAGTCTTTGAGACATCCTAATCCTTGTAACTCCTTGTATCTCTCTCTCTCTCTCTCTCTCTCTCTCTCTCTCTCATGGTTACTGGAGATTCTGTTTACTATGACGCACATCTCTAACTGAAAACTATTTGACAACTATGTAC
>NC_087200.1:180940277-180972777 GCF_015104395.2 Macrobrachium nipponense | reverse complement strand
TACTGAAGCTTTCCTTGACGCACACTGATCCCTACATACATACATACATCACATATATATATATATATATATATATATATATATATATATATATATATATATATATATATATATATATATATAGTATATATAATTTAATACTTCTAGGGCACAATTTTTCACGGATACAACATTCATTGAATGGAAGGGCTTTCTCACTGTTAACCAGCTTTTTTTGAAATTGCTTCATATTTTCTAATTATTTTCTTTACTTCATTGTTCAGGTTACTAATGGATATTCAGTGAATTAAACATATATGTAATTAATTATATATTTATGTATAATGTATATAATAACTTACTTTCAACTTTTATATAATTTCTGTTAACATATTTATTTATTTGTCTTATTTTATGTTTCCCTATAGTCTTTTGTAAATACTTAAATCTAGGTATCTGGCAATTGTACTACCTTTCCGCCCTCATGACGTCACACGCATGTAGGCTCATATTTGTATCAGTACGCTTGATAACGTCAATACGTATAGGTTGACGAAACAGCTGTCGCGTGTAAAAATACTGGAGTAAATGGAAGAACCCCATTATATGTGCATTAGTAACCTGAACAATGAAGTAAAGAAAATATTTGGAAAATATGAAGCAATTTACAAAAAGCTGGTTAATAGTAAGAGCCATTCTATTCAATGAATGTATATACTATATATATATATATATATATATATATATAATATATATATATATATATATTAACTATATATATGATATGTAGTCAGTGGAGGACTATATATATAGTTTCCACAACCTTAACGTTCCGATTACAAGCTCTGTAATACAATGCACCAAAATGTTTCTGAAGTGGTTCATGAACAACCACCCCCCCCCCCCCCCAACAAAAAAAACCGTAGTTTTTGCTGCTATCTCGGTGTACCTAACCCCACCAGATCCACTCGCTCTGAGCGAACGATAATTACAAGAGAGGCAACCAAAAAAACAAGAACAATAAAACGACCTAATTCTCCATGAAGTGTATAAAAGAGCAAGAAAAAAAAAAAATAAAAAATAAAAAAAAAAAGGTCACGGCCGACGCAGGAGCTGCGCTACAAAAACAAAAATAAGTACAAGAGAGAGAGAGAGAGATTTTGAGAGATGAGGAAAAAAAAAAAAAACAAAAAAAAAAAAAACTAGCCCACCGAGGAACAATTCGGGGACCAGGTAACAAGTTCCGTGGGCGCCCGGAAGAAGAAGAAGAAGAAGGAGAAGAAGAAGAAAAAGAAGACTTCAATGACACGACTTCGTAGAATGTAAATTTTGGGGGAGTTGAATGAAAGCAAATTCAATCAAGATTGACGGGAATGAGGAGTGGGTCTTGCCAGAGCCGAAACAAGGCCCTGCTATTAATGCAACTTTGTTTTTGTTTATTCGTTTTTTTTTTTTTTGTTTTTTTTTTTTACTGAAATTTACTGACTTTCTCGTTACAAATGGGTAATAATTTTGCCTTAAGGACATCCTCTCTCTCTCTCTCTCTCTACAGAAGATGACCTTCGACGAACATCGCTTTGTAGAATGTCAATTTTCATTTTACTGGACCTTCACTACTTTTCTTGTTACAAATGGGTAATGATTTCCCCTCAAAGCCGTTACTATTCTCTCTCTCTCTCTCTCTCTCTCTTTCATCAGCGTATTCCGCTCACATACGGGAGGACCAGCGTTCTATTCTCGAACCGTACAGGGAAGGACAAAATGGATGTTTTCAGAAATCCAGTGTACCTCTGTTGATCTAAGACGGGGATTAGGTAACCTTCCTAACTATAATAAAAGTCTACTGTTGTGGGTTCGAGAGAGAGAGATACTTCTCAGTGAAGCTGTACAGATTCAGCAAGTGTTTTCCAAGCTCTTTTGGAACTTCTCTCACCTTACAAAATCACTGAAAATAGATATATATATTTTTTTTGTGTGTGATTCGCTTTTCTTTTTCAATGTTCGGAGTTAGAAGCAAAAAAAATGAAAAAAAATAAATAATTATATACTTTGCGAAGTACAACAGTTATCTGACAAACTAGTTCCAATTGTTTTTTTTTAACGTTTAACATCTGAGATGACGACAAAACAACTTTCTTTGTTTTAATAATAATAATAATAATAATAATAATAATAATAATGACAAACGAACGGAGGAATGGCACAAAACAAACCAATGCACGGACAGTACATGAAGCAGACCAAAGAACTGGACCAGCGATGATACATGGCAATGGCTACAGAGGGAAGAACTGAAGAAGGAAACAGAAGGAATGCTAATAGTGGTAATAGATCAGGGCCTAAGAACCGGTGTTCAAAGAACGACAGATGGAAATAATATTTCACATATGCAGGAAGGTGCAATATGAAAAGCAAGGCCATAAACCACATAGCATGCGAATGTCCGGCACTTGCACAGAACAGTACAAAAAGAGGCATGATGCAGTAGCAAAATCCTCCACTGGAGCTACCCTTGCAGTAATAAGTGGTTTGAACACCAACCTGAGGGAGTGATAGAAAACGATCGGGCCAAGATCGTCTGGGACTATGGTATCAGAACAGATGGGTGTGATACGTGCCAACAGACCAGACGTGACGTTGAATGACAAAATTCAAGAAGAAAGTATCACTCATTGAATGTCGCAATACCATGAGACACTAGAGTTGAAGAGAAAGAAAGGGAAAAAATGAATAATTATCAAGACCTGAAAAATAGAAATTAAGAATGGACTATGGGATATGCCAGTGGAAATTGTACCCATAATCATTGGAACATTAGTCACGATCCTAAGATCCCTGAAAAGGACGTGGAAAAAACTAGATGCTGAAGTAGCTCTAGGGCTCGTGTAGAAGAGTTTTGCTACTAGAAAAAAAACGCACATAGTAAGAAAAGTGATGGATGGCAGGATGCAACCCTGAACCCCACACTATAAAAAACCACCCAGTCGAAAGAGGATAACGGTCACAGAAGAAAAAAAATATAATATAATTAAATCTAACCCGGGATGATTTCTAAAACAAGGTTTTTATGAGCAGTTCCAAAGAGTCGTTATTAAATATGTCTTTTAGTTGCTTCCACCAAGATACGAAAAAACAGGAAGAGGTGCTCGTGGTGGATTAGGATGGTTCAGGAGCTGCATCATATGAGATCAGTGACGCTACGCTGAATGAAATGACCCTTTATTCACAAGGGATACCTTAGGACTTGTACTACAAGGATCACAGATGCTAGGTCCAAGGTCAACTAGCTGAAACCTGTGATTATGCTGGCTAGTCCTAAGGTTAGTTACCAGTAAAAGAAATCGCTCTTACTTTCAAATTTTTATTTTTGACAGGTTGAATGGCACATGTTAATTGTGAAATATCCTCGAATGTAAAAAGTATTTAATTGACTGTGACGTAAGGTGTCCATGGTCTATAATCCCATAGAGGATTGTGAGAGAATTTTTGTTTCTCGTATCAATCTTTTCCAACCTACCTTAATTAACTAGTAAGTCATTAATTAAAATGTATCTACCATTTTCTAATACATGTCAAGCTTTATATGCTTACTAATTGAACAGTTAGAATATCTAATAAAAAGTAAAAAAAAAAAAACATGTAAGAGTAGAGAAAGTCGAATACGTAAATCCTTCCTTCGAAAAGTTAAAAGCGTAATTAGGTATGCAAATGCAGATATCATCAGTGAAACGCAAACCCCACTTACAAAGAGGAGATACAAAGAGGGATACAAAGAGGAGATACAAAGAGAACTGGGCCTCATACCTTCAAAGAGACCAGGAAGGAATGGAAACTAGATATAGGAATAACCTTCCCACTAACTGTTGCAGAAAAAAAAGGAATAAACACAACATTAAGGTAGTTATATAAATTGATCTTGTTTATGGGAAGCCTAGTTATCAATTTTGTCACTTTCCCATTTTTGGGGTTTTTGCCGTTGTTGTTAATAAAACAACAAGAGTAATAACGCCTTTCCATACACCAGTATACTGATAATACCAGTACTGACTAATAAAAAATCCTGTTCTAAATAAAATACCACTTTCAGTGTTATTCAGATTTCTCCCATTATTGAATAATGGCCAATAATTGAGAAATTTCGCTATGCCAGAAAAGCGAGTAATAAGAAAAATAGAAAATATATAAAATTAAATTCGCTGAATTCTGATATTTTATTCAACAGAATCTGTTTAAAAGAGGGTCTTCTTCCAAAATAATAATAATAATAATAATAATAACTCCTATTATCATTATATATTTAAAATTACATTTGTTACTGTCACTATTGTTATTTATAATGTAAACAAAACAGGGATGGGAAACAATCCGTTTATGGTATAATAAATTCTCATATTAACTTTGTTATAATGTCTTATCAATTATATTATTTTTTTTTTTTGCTCTATCACAGTCCTCCAATTCGACTGGGTGGTATTTTATAGTGTGGGGTTTCCGAGTTGCATCCTGCCTCCTTAGGAGTCCATCATTTCTTTCTTACTATGTGCTCCGTTTCTAGGATCACACTCTTCTGCCATGAGTCCTGGAGCTACTTCAGCCTCTAGTTTTTGCTAGATTCCTTTTTAGGGTTGGATCTTGGGATCGTGCCTAGTGCTCCTTTGATTATGGGTACGATTTCCACTGGCATATCCCATATCCTTCTTATTTCTATTTTCAGATCTTGATACTTATCCATTTTTTTCATCTCTTTCTCTTCAACTCTGGAGTCCCATGGTATTGCGACATCAATTATTATTATTATTATTATTATTATTATTATTATTATTATTATTGTAAACAAAGCAGCGAGGGAAAACAAGTAGATTATATTTGTAATAATAATGATAATGGAATAATAATGATAATAATAAAACCTATTCTATTTACAAAGCCACTTCTTAGGTCATCACACATGTCGAGCCAGTCTCTCCATTTGACCTTAGAAACAAAAGAAGGAGTCAAACCTCCTGCCGAATTGCGATGACAGGTAATACCTGTATTGGCCGTAAATGCCCAAGCCAAAAAATGGATTATCAATTAAACGGCAAAGACTCCTTTGAAATGCAGTTTCGGTCATTTTAAAAATCAGGTTATTTTTAAAAATCAGGTTACTTTGGAAAGAAAAAAAAAAAATCAGGTTTTTTCTTTTAAATCAGGTTTATTTTTAAAAAAATCAGGTTATTTTAAAAATCAGGTTATTACAAAACAAGTCACGAAAGCGCTCACACGCAAACATACAGACATACTCGTACAAAACATGGACGCACACGCTGCTACCCACCGCAGTCATATAACCTCAGGTGCATAATCTACCTTGCTTAGATCAGCAGGAGTGTAAAAAAATGTAAAGATGAACCGAATGTATTTTTTTTTTTTTTTAAATTTTGGAACATTGTGTCTTCATAATTTGAAGAACTCAATATTTATATACCCTTATTAAAAAAAAGAAGATAGAGATACTGATCATAACAGGAAAGGCATTGATATGTAATATTTTCTTATTCACTTTGTAATATTAAATATTCTTGTACAATGAAATAACATGTAATTTTATTCCATCTCACTTAATATTTTCGGGAGCATAGTAACTCAATTATATAATTAATAACTGAAAGTCTTTGCGGAATGTATATAATAAATCATATGCATATACATATATATATATATATATATATATGTATATATATATATATATATATATATATATATATATATCTATATATATATATATATGCAGAAGCCAGGTAGTATGTCGTACCACTAGTAATGGGGATACAATCCACAATGAAGTAAAAATCCTCTTGTACAAGAAATATATATTTTAAAATACAAGAGGATTTTACTTTATTGTGGATTGTATCAGCATATATATATATATAGTATATATATATATATATATATATATATATATATATATATTATATATATATATATATACCATTGCAATCCTTTTGAAATTACAGAGGATATAAATTTAGACTTTGCCTGTACAAACAGCGTATAGTACGCCCGACTACCGTCACACTGTATCTACGTATATATCCCCCCTATATATATAGAACATTGATCCCACCAGTCAAAGTTTACAAGAAAGTAAAATAAAAAAACATAAAAAAAAAGCTTGACATTTATATATATGTAAAAAATCAAAGCGCGAAACCGCGTAAATGAAATACAAAAAAAAAAAAACGCGAATCGAACGTCGAAAATACCTGTTTCGGTCGCGTTTAGTTTGTTTTTCCATAAACCATAAAGATAATGGTGCTCAGAACGTGCTTCGTGGATCGGGTTCTTTTATATACATAATATATGCGGTCGATTTTACTGGCTCTGTGTTGTCCGTTTATGACGGTTCTGGTACCCAGAGATACCGTATACCGTTTTGGAGGTACCGTATTCAAAGCCACCGTTGAGAGGTGTGGAATGAATAACTGAATAATAAAAATATAATGTGAAAGTGAGGAAATTAAGGTCGGTTCCTGTTACTAGTTCTAATTTTTTTTTCATCCATGAGCAGAGTCTGTTATTATTATTATTTTATTAAAATTATTTACTACGTCAGCAGCATTACACTAGTAGATTCTTCTCTATTTTCCGAATAGCACGGAAACAGCCGCTATTCGGAAAATAGAGAAGAATCTCTACAAGTGTAATACTGCTGAAGTAGCCATTACTTTTAATAAAATATACTTGAGAGAGGGTCTGCTTCCTAAGTACACTTTCATTATTATTATTATAATTTTTTTTTTTGCTCTATCACAGTCCTCTAATTCGACTGGGTGGTATTTATAATGTGGGGTTCCGGGTTGCATCCTGCCTCCTTAGGAGGTCCATCACCTTTCTTACTACGTGCGCCGTTTCTAGGATCAAACTCTTCTGCATGAGTCCTGGAGCTACTTCAGCCTCTAGTTTTTTCTAGATTCCTTTTCAGGGATCTTGGATCGTGCTCCTATGATTATGGGTACAGTTTTCCACTGGCATAGCCCTTATCCTTCTTATTTCTATTTTCAGATCTTGATACTTGCCCATTTTTTCCCTCTCTTTCTCTTCACTCTGGTGTCCCATGGTATTGCGACATCAATGAGTGATACTTCTTCTTGACTTTGTCAATCAACGTCACGTCTTGGTCTATTTGCACGTATCACCCTATCTGTTCTGATACCAGAGTCGCAGAGGATCTTTGCCTGACCGTTTTCTATCACTCCTCAGGTTGGTGCTCGTACCACTTATTACTGCAAGGTAGCTGATGTTTTCTTGCACAGGCTCCAGTGGAGGGCTTTTGCCACTGAATCATGCCTCTTTTTTGTACTGGTTCTGTGCAAGTGCCGGGCATTCGCTTGCTATGTGGTTTATGATTTTCGTTATTCACTTCCTACATATGGGAGAGATGTTATTTCCCCGTCTATCGTTCTTTGAACATATCTGGTTCTTAGGGCCTTGATCTTGTGCCGCTGTTATCATTCCTTCAGTTTCCTTCTTTAGCTCCCCCTCTCTGTAGCCATTGCCATGTGTCATCGCTCGGCTAGTTCTTTTAATCTGTCTCATGTATTGTCCGTGCATTGGTTTGTTGTGCCAGTCCTCTTTTCTGTTTGTTCATTGTCATTGTCCTGTCTCTGTAATAATTTCTGGGTCATCGTCTACTTTATTAGTCCCTTCTTCCCATGCACTCTTTAGCCACTCGTCTTCACTGGTTTTCAGATATTGCCCCAGTGCTCTGTTCTTCCCGATGTTGACGCAGTCCTCTATACTTAGTAGTCCTCTCCCTCCTTTCTTTCGTGTTATGTATAGTCTGTCCGTATTTGCTCTTGGGTGTAGTGCTTTGTGTATTGCATATGTTTCCTGGTTTTCTGATCTATGCTGCAGAGTGCTTACCTTCGTCCATTCCACTATTCCTGCGCTGGTATCTGATTACTGGCACTGTCCATGTTTGTTTTTTTTTTATGGCTTTTATCATATTTCTGGCGTGAGTTTTGACTTGATTATCGCCTTGAGTCTCTGCATATATTCTTTCCTGATCGTGTCCTTCATTTCTTCGTGTTTTATATCCCCTTCCTTCCATTATTCCCAGGTATTTGTATCCAGTCTCATCTATGTGTTTGATGTTGCTCCCATCTGATAGCTTATCCCTTCAGTTCTCGTTACTTTGCCTTTTTATGTTGACTAAGGCGCATTTTTCTATTCAAAAACTCCATCCTGATGTCCCCAGATACAATCTTTACAGTCTGGATTAGGGTATCTATTTCCTTGATGCTCTTCCCATATAGCTTGATGTCGTCCATGAACATCAGATGGTTGATTCTGTTGCCTCTTTTCTTGAGTTGGTACCCGGCATCCATCGTTCTGTAGTAATTTTGTCATGGGGAATCATGGCTACTACGAAGAGTAGTGGGGACAATGAGTTCACCCTGGAAGATCCATCTCCTGATATTAACCTCTGCTAGTCTTATTCCAGAGCTTGTAAGTATTGGTATTCCAGTTGCGCATTGTATTTTTGTGGAAGGTGATGGTGTTTTCCTCTGCCCCATATATTTTCAGGCATTCTATTATTATTATTATTATTATTATTATTATTATTATTATTGTATTATTATATTATTATTATTATTATTATGTTAAGCAGGGTGGCTGCACAATTCATGATAATTTTTGATCGAGTATTCTCAGTCTTCCTTATGATTCTACCTCTTCATCGAACATTGGCAAATTATTGTCCAATATTGACGTGGAAGAGAAAATAAAAATAATAAGGGAGGCTGAGAAGAGTCAATGTAAGATTAACTAAAATCATGCACCAATACTGTTCATGAGGACTTGTTTAAGAGAGGGTCTACTCTCTTCTTATATTATTATTATTATTATTATTATTATTATTATTATTATTATTATTATTATTATTGTTATTATTGAACCAAAACATAGACTTCTTTCAGTTTTCTTCTGAAGATGGAAAAAGAAACCCACAAAATTACTGAGTATAACTTGTAACTTGTAATTATTTACATATTATTTACTCAACACTCGATTACTTTCAGGCCCTTTCTCAAGAGGATGTTTGAATTTCTTTTTCCATTACTATATTAATTAAATTATCATTATTATTGCCAAACACGCACAATACTCACAATTAACAAGTAAAAAAAAAAAAAAATAAGGCCTTCAAACTGCGAAAAGATGGACATCCGAATAAAGAGAAGGGAAACATCACAACATGTAAATGAAAGGACAAAACTGATGTTCCACTTCTGGTAAAGTTTTATTTCCTGGTTTCCGCAGCCATTTGCAGGACGTTGCACTATTCGAGTGCTCAGTGCGATCCGTACAACCACAAACCTGAATGAATATCGAAGATTCCTGATGGTCTGCGTCACTGAGCACTGTATTTGCTTGTGTTTTCAAATTCCCTGAATTCACTGCTTTACAGAGTGAAATAATACCCAGAGAGAGAGAGAGAGAGAGAGAGAGAGGAGAGAGAGAGAGATGGGGGGGCGGGGGGGCGTGGGGGCGGGGGGCGGCCGGTAGAGTATATGCTAAAATTACCGAAGGTAAGACCTAGGTCTTCGTCAATTTAGCTAAAAAACAAAAAAACAAAGTAAAAGAGACACAGGGCTAACTACCCTCTCTTGGTTATTCTCTAGTAATTCGAACGTACTTGTTGCAAGAACTGCTTATTATGAGTTTATATGAGTTTCAAGCACTGATTTTTACTTAAAAAATAAAGTTAAAGAATCCTAAAATAAACAACTTTTCTGAATCATTGTCCCTTGGTTAAAAAAAAAAAAAATGAACACCAATATCACAAGAAATGTTTCTAAGAATATTTACATGAACACTGCTCAGATCAAACAAGTAAAATAACGTGGCCAAAATGAAGAATTCTAGGGAAACGATGCCATAAACTATAGAAGTAAAAGCACAGTTAGTACAGAAAAACTATCTACACGCCATAAAACAGAGAATGTGGCCATACACGAATTATGCGGTGAAAACATCGATGTCTATAACCTATATAGGAAACACTTCAGTTTCTTCTGAGAGAGAGAGAGAGAGAGAGAGAGATGGGAGAAGAGAGAGAGAGAGAGGAGAGAGAGAATTTGCTAGCGTATTATGCTTGTAACAGAGAAATCCAGTTCTTCCTCCAATGCTTACATGAAAATTAATTACGCTTAGATTTTCAAAAAAAAAAAAAAATTGGAACTAATTCTCAGTTAGATTCCGTGAAACACTCACCTGGCATTTAAGAGGATCGTACTGAGGATGACCTTGTTAGAAATTCTCCAGTTGAAGAATAATATTGTTAATTCACTAAATATTGTTTTATTAGTATATGAACACATCTCTTCTGTACACTAAAACGCGAATGTTTCCTGATGTTACCCATACATTCTAGTTATGGTGTTCTATGATTCTATCTCTGTATATCCCTCAATCGTTACTCTAACAAAGCTCCATTTGCCTAATGATGCTGACTATACTTAATAGTCTTGCAAACCAGTCACTTTTGTTTAAATATAGTTTCGCATCTTTAAAATTAAAAAATTAAAATTAGTCATGGATTTATATTCAACAAATCGTCAAACTGAGCAATTCTGACGGGCGAGCAAGATTCGAACTGGCATCCGGATTATCAGAACGATGTAACGTTATCCACCTGACCATGGAGAAGTGAATAAGCCTATTCCAGCCCATACTTACGTACATCTGTCGAATTTCAGACGAGACCACCTCACCATTAACTGTATTGTCTTCGCACACCTAAAAGACATTGAAAAGGAGGTTCACGACACGTAAACACTTTCGTAAACACATTCGTACCTTTTGATATCAACTAAAGAAGCTTATGCATGAAGACTTGTCGAGCCACCAAGCTGCGCGACTCGGCGAAGCCATAGACATTCCTCCCGACGCGACGCCTCGTATCTGGTTTCTGTTGTTTCGCTAATTTTATTACGAGTTGAATCTACAAAATTTTAGTTTTCTGTCCGTCCGCACTTTTTTCATTCCTGCTCGATCTTAAAAACTACTGAGGCCATAGGGCTGCAAACTGGTATGTTGATCCATCCACCCTACAATCATCGAACGTACCAAAACATGACAACCCTCTAGCATCAGTAGTTGTTATCCTATTTCTCTGGCAGATAAAGAAGGCCACCAACGGTTAAAGTTTCATGGCACGTGGTTCGTCAGCATTATACCAGACCACCGAAAGGACTGGGAATTGTATTTTCGAGTGTAGCTGATAAAAACGGACAGGTGCAAAATGGGTTGATGCGCTGAGATGTTCCACAGGTGATTAAAACAGGTAGATTAATAGTTTGCTTTTTATTATTATTTCGCGTTCAAAACGATGTTCCCTTAGTCATCTTAGAGACACCAAGCATCTTTCAAGACGGTAAACTACCATGAAAAAGATGGTGCTCAAAGGACTGAATAGGACAATTTTATGAAAATTACTGATTAAATACAATATTATGACCAGTTTTATCTTCTTTCATGGCGCGTAAATGGTAAGGGGACCAATCGCTGTTGATGACCTTATGCATATCACGATAAAAGTGGACCTGGCAATTAATACATAATATATACAATATAATATATATATATATATATATATATAATATATATAGATAAAATAATATAATACTATATATATCTTACTGCCAAGACGTATCCTTGCTCAGGTCATTTAAAGATAACAAAATTTAAGACAAAAGTATTGTTGTTTCCTATAAAAAATAAATCAATATAAAAATATGAAATAAAAATACAAGCCATTTTTCAACAAATTATTTTCCATTTACACTTATACGTAAACAAAAATGAGTAATAAAAAACAAACATCAAGATAAGGAGAAAAAACAGCGTCCTCTCTTTGCCTACCTGAAGACAACGACTCGTACGAGGGAAAAAGAAACGAATAAAAAAAATATATATTAAAAACTCTCCATAAGGGGTCACCTTCAAACCTATCGGTACCAGTCTGACCTGTTTTTTCCTCTCTCTATCTCTCTCTCTCTCTTTATCTTTTTTGTTAAGGCCAAGAGGGGAAAAAGGACTGATTACAGGGTGGGGGGGGGGGGGGGGGGGAAACGGGCATTCAGTTCTTTGAGTACCCAAGGTGGGGGTGCCGGCTGGCCATGGCGCACGAGAAAAACATGAACAAAGGACATGAAAAAAATGTTTGCCATATTTCAATTAAAAAAAAATTTTTTTAAAGGAAATAGCCGAAAATAAAACAAGTCATCGAAAAACTAGGTGAGACAGATGATTACTGGGCATGGTTATGAAATGACATAATAATGAAGCAATAGAAATTTATTCCGAGTCATGAGTAAGAGAGCGACAAAAAACGAACAAACATTAACGGCATAAAAATTATAAAACACTGACACAGAATTGCGCACAAAAAACACTAGGTCATAAAAAAAGAAAAAAGAAAAAAAAAACAGAGAAGGAAGCCCCAACGAAGCATTTTCTAATACATTACTCCATTCTATCCCTTGCTCCGAAATCCAAACCTCTCAACCCCTACCCACTCCCCACCATCCCCATTACAAAAAAAAAAAAAAAAAAATAATATCACCGGAGACTCTGCATCATCCCGCATTCTTCAAAAAAGGAGTCCTCGCCAATCGGTAGCAGCTCCAACCCGGATCCGTGTGAGTAGCAATGAAAACTGACGCAAAGGAATAATTGCATCTACGATTAAAATGAAAATTTAGAAGGCCATTACGTTATTGAAATAATTAGAAATAATAAATCAAGGGTTTGATTTTGAGCAACGTAATGCAAGCTTTTACAGGGCTCTCCTGGAACACGGATGGCTATCGGAGAGAGAGAGAGAAGGAGAGAGAGAGGAGAGAGAAGAGAGACAGAGGAGAGAAATGGAAATAACATAACAGAAATAATAACTAAAGGTTTTGATTAATTCAAACCCTTCATTTATATTCTATTATTTTCAATTCTCTCTCTCTCTCAAATACCAATCCGTTTCGTGAGCCCGTTAAAGCATTTGAGAAAACGTTAATGCAAGCTTACAGGGCTCACGACCAGGATGGGTATCCAGAGAGATGAGAGAGAGAGAGAGGAGAGAGATAGGAGAGAGAGAGAGAGAGAGAGAGAGAGAGAGAGAGAAGGCTTTTAGTCTCGTGCTCGAACATTCAATGCTGTCATCATCACTGTGGAACATGACCGCTGGCGGTGATACTCGAAGCTTAATCATCAACAAGGTCGAACAGAGGAAAACCTAGGGAACAGCAAAAATCAACACGTAAGCACCACAAAACAACTTATTAAATGTCTTAATAAGTTACAGAATTTTCAAGATAAGACGATAACTTCACAGAGATGCTCAACATAATATGGCAACGCAAAAGAAGTCATATATTGAGCAATATTTCTCGTGGCTTTCTATCGCTGCGGGGTTAAAAAAAGCGAGTACTTGAATGTAATGTCCATACCTAATATGGAATCGATTACAAAGGACGTCGAGGAATGTCACGGAGGTGAAATGTGAATGCGCAGCTTATAAAACACTTTTAAAATGTATTTCAAAATTTCACATTGCTTACGAAACAATATTCTCCTCTTCCAATATTTCTATCATATCATCGATATTCAACCAAACAGGATTCAGTGAATATAAGTGCAGAAAACGATATACAGGGTCGATTGTATGACTAATGTGAACGCAAATGCTTGGGCAACACCAGATTACCCTCTGTCAAACAGTCATAGAAATTATTATATATAGTTTGAAAACAAATATTCAAGATTTCATTCATCTAAAAAAAGTCTAAAAAAAAATATCTTGATATTAGAAACTTACAATCACGAGTATGCACATAACTAAAATCAGATACTTTCATTATCAAATGCTACCTAAATTTAATAATTCTCTTTAACATGTATATGTATGAGGGAGAGTCTACATAGTACTAAATACAAATTAAAACCATTACACTGGTCAATCTATCTATACACAAATAACAACAGTCCAAGCGATCTATTCGACTGAGGACACAAAAGACATAGGTTCTTTTTCTATATCGCGTCTTGCAGAAAAACCCATACTTTCAACTTTTACCGCAATTGCCTAATTATAACGGCTCAGGTCACTCTTAAATATCGACGCAAAAAGAGGATTTGTAGATCCAATGGCGCTAGCTGTGTGCAGGTTTGCAAGAATATAAAACTTAATTATTATTATTATTAGTAGTAGATATTATTAGTATGTATTATTATTATATTATGATATTATTATAATATATTATTATTATTATCCTTTTATGACCTGAACTGTATAATCTGCGTCGATAATCATAATATTACCATCTCATGCAAAGTATTCTACTTGGGCTGAGCATTATACACGGTACATAGTAAGGAACGGTGGCTATAGAGAGACCAATAATGTCAGACATCTAACAACGTTTTAAATGACCTTGTGGAAAGTATGCGATGTATTTAAATAAAAGGATAGCCTTGCAATTAGCAAAACACAAGTGAATACATCTGCGCAGTGTGATTGTACTCGCACCAAAAGTTCTTTGAGTTATATCGTCGTATGAAAAGTTTTCATCTCTAGTCTTCAACCAGTTAGTTAAAAAAAAAAAAAAAAAAAAAAAAGCGAGGAAACGAACAGGGAAAACAACGAAGTTTAAAAAGTTTCGATTTGCGAAATACCTACAGATTTATGACTGTAAATTTTGTTACTTTTTAGACTGAATTTTTTCGATCACTGAAAGGCTCAAGATAACACGCCAATTCAATGGGTCTAGTCAAAGTAGTAAATCAGTTTTATGAATTGAAATGGATACAAAATGCGCACCGCTCTAGCAGCAGTCAAGTGTTAAAGGGAGAATCACGAAATCAACCAACGTACCAAACAAAAGCACTGCTGTCAGCGGTGCCTTCCTCCTTCACTGACGGTGAGAAAATGGACAACGAGAGATGCATACGCTAGAGTTAGTGACGGCATCGACAACTTTCGACGGCTCGGGATTCTTCCATGTTTGGTGCTTGAAATGAACTAAGGGCTCCCTCCTCTCTCTCTCTCTCTCTCTCTCCTCTCTCTTCTCTCTCTCTCTCTCTATCTCCTCAGTTCACAACTTACTTGAAGAGTGATGAGGTAGAATATATTTCACGTAGATTACGATTTTCTCCTCTCGACTCTTCTCTGTTGAGGTATATTATATAATATATCTAATATATATATTATATATATATATACAGATATAATTCTATATATATATATTAATATATACACACATTATTTATATATGCGCGCGCCGGGGGGTGTGGGGGTGGGGGGGAACCTGAATGGTATGTGTTGTTATATAAAGGTCTTCAACCTTGACCCATGTTTCTTAAGCGGAAAGTCAACTAACGCACATGAAGCAACAGTCACATCGTACAAATTTACGCTGATGCTCTTCAGTTTCTAAATACCTTACTTTGTCGGGAAATAAAAACTTCTCATATTGACAGTAGACTAAGCTAAGATTGTGTGCCTCAAAACTGATCGTTATTGAAAATACTTCATTGCAACAGTAAGTCGTTACTACGTTGCCTTTCAAATGGCTCTTCAAATTTGAAACTTCCGCATTTACCAGAAGCTCTAAAACTCTCGGTTACAACGCGTAAGCTGCTTACGATATGACTAGCCGAGTCCGTGCCTCAAGACTAAAGAATAATCGATAACAAATACGCAAGGAAAATGGGTGTTGGAAGCCTCAAAAAGGGGAAACAATAAACCAATATAAGTAGACAAAAACCACTAATTACCATGGAACCCTATGGAGGGAGTTATGGAGTTCCATTGACAACGTCTGTGTGTGTGCGTGGTGAGAGAGAGAGAGGAGAGAGAGGAGAGAGAGAGAGCGAAGAGTAATGGTGGTTGGATATTAACGGACTGTATAGGCTGTTGCGTGAGTTTGCTGGGTTTGGTTGCTGGTAGAGAGCAGAGTTCTGTGTTTTTTGGCTGGTTTTCAGGAGTCTTTTAGTGAGAGGGTGATATTTAGTAGTAGTGTTGGAGGAGTCAATAAAGGCCTTGGAAACTGGTGAGCTTTGTGTTTTGTTTGAATTGATATTGGTTGCTTAGGAAGTTGTTGTGCTGTGAGGTTTTTGTTGGGTGTGTATGTGAGTCCTCTTGAAATATGTGGGTGTTGAGGGTTTTGTTGGTGTTGCAGTGTGTGTGTGGGGTGTGTGGTGTGGTTTTGTGTGTTGTTTTTTGGTTGGTATTGGTTGTGCATTGGTTTTTGTTGTGTTGTTGAGTTTTTGTTGTATGTGTGAGGTGTGGTTGTGTTCCTGGGGTTTGCTGTGTGTTGGGCTTGTGGTTGTGTCCTGTTTGTTGTTGAGTGTGGGGTTGTGGTCTTTGGGTATTGTTGTTGGGTTGTGGTTGTGTCCTGTTGTTTTGGTCCTTTTTTGTTGTGTGTTGTTTAGGTTGTGGGTTGTGGTTGGTATATCTACGACCTCGACGGCAGACAGCACAGCAAAAGCCCGGAGTATTGGGAGGTTGGTAAGTATGTGATTAATTTTGTGGTGTGTGAGGTGTGTTTTTTTATAAGTATTGGTCAATTGTTGCGGGTATTTTGTTGTGTAAACAAGAAAGTGTGACGAGGGTGGGTGGCAGCTGGATCGATTTAGGTTAAGTGGGGAGGGTTTGCCACTTTTTTTTTTTATTTCTAGTGTGATCCACCGCAACAACCCTCGGGACTCAGTGACTGCTCTAACCTAGGAAATTTACGATCGGCGACGACAAGTCACTGGCGTCATGAAAGGAGGACTTCCTTTGGTGCTATGGCTTGTTATCCAGGCGCCACCTACTCCGAGGTGCTATTAGGTATTAACACGCCGAAGGTAAATGTTATAAAGTAGATGGCCGCAGAAAATATATCATTTATTAACATACATTTTCGACAATATATGTTATTTTACTCTGTTCCTCGTGTCATCAATCATGTTTCACTAAAATTTGGAGTAATCCGTGGAACATTTTCATCCTTAAGTAAAATCTAGGTAAGAAACTTCCGTGACACACTCCAAGAGCAAGTGATAAGTCAATTTAGGGTCTATCTTAACATAACGTTTTCTTTGATCATTCACCATCGAAAACAACTTGTAGCTTGGCACGCACCCACTTATTCGTGTCTTAGAGTTACTCGAATACAAGAATCCAGCAAGTAGTCAATAAATATATAAGTGTTATAATGAGGATAATGGCGGGAATCAAGGAGACGATCAAAAACGATTCTGCCAGTAACTAAATTGTCAGACCATTAGTTAAGATTAGTCTTAAGAGAGGGTTTTTTTTCCATGGGCGGAAACTCCAGAATAAGTGATTCTGGTCAAGGCTAAGCGGGCTGTTCAGATTAAGAATGTAACAGTCACAACAATGAAGATGGGAAGGACTATCGACAAACGTTATAGCGTGCATTTGCAAGATTAGGTTTGGTAGCTAAGAGAAGTGCACCATTGCTCGAGGGACATTTAAAGCAATCACTGTGGATGTAATCCGACTGATAATTCACAGCTTCTTCATTACTATGAGATTCCAGCGGCCTCTGTAACACGTTTTTCCGCAAAACTTTTTATCTATACATTTCATAAATAAACGCTTACTCAGAATACAGATTTATATCAACAAATAAATTTTGGAGCGTATCTGAACTACGTAGTGAATAAATTTTGTACTATAATGTAAAATTGGGACCTTTTTGAAGACGGGCCAACTTACTCAGAGAAGGTTTCGAAACGCACCGTTACGTAATTTATGACATTATTTTTCCCCTCTTCTCGATGGATTGGATTGGCTATACGTAAAGAAGGCTAAACCTCTGGCACAAAGACATACAAATTTGAATACAAGCAAAGCAGTACAACTTATTAACTCTGGACCTCCCACTGATATGTCTCAAAGAACCAAACCAACAAAATATGTTAATAATACAAAAACACTTAGTAATTAGTCTAACTCAAAATAAGTTTCCAAAGAAATTACAGTTACTATAGGTCACATATCAGATGAAGATGTAAGGAATAGTGGGTAATTACCAAAAACATAGTAGACAAGTGATTTGATAATGTATATTCAATGTCAAGCAATTTTTATTATGGCTATCTTACCTATTTACTGAACAAAATAGCCGGTACGTATTATTGTCTTTAAACCTCACAAAATTATCGTCAGAATGGTGACTTCATGAGGCTCCACCCACTTGCGCATCGTTATAATTTCAGGATACACTGAAGGCTACCAGGACATTGTTGGATTAGAAAATTTAACTTCTGGCTATAAAAACTAATTTCTCGAGTAGTTGTAAGAAGTGCAAATGATCCTTCAAGGATCCCGCAGTTGGTAAACGTTTTTAATCATGTTATATTAAGCATACTGTGCGGCACTACTGTACAGAGTATTACTACGCTAGCCTGATACCTCACCACATCTATGTTATCGTTTCCGCCATTCATAAAGTCTGGGTTTCAGGCCGATGGCATTTCTGTATGGAGGATGGAGGGGCAACAATTAGTCATAAGGTAATTGTTTACCTTGCTACATAATGAAATGTTTTTCGCCTCTTGGCTCGTAATCATTGGCATGGCGTGGCAGTTCATTTTTACTCTATAAAATCAAAACTATCGGGGTTAGGTGATTGATAATGCTGAAAAAATTTGTGTGGTGTAAACGCTATACATCTGCCAACTTTCAGTACTCCGATGCTTGACAAGGAGCAAAAAGTCAAAAACCGTGTTACCTGCCATTTCCACTATGTCCTTAATAGGAATGACAAAATCAAGAAAGATTATAAGTCAACGATGTGCGCAGAATCCACTTCTGAATCAAACTGAATTGAATGCAGAATATAGACAAAGGCCAAGCACGTAGACCTATGAGGTCATTCAGCGCGAAAAAGACAATTGACAGTAAAAAAAAAAAAAAAAAATGGTTGAAAGGTCGAAAACTCTCAAAGCTCTTGCACCATGGATCTATTGTTAGAGAGGGTGGGCAGTAGATGGAACGAAAGAAAATATGAAACGTAGTTAAGTAAACGGAACGAAAGAGGGTTGAGCTAGAGGCGAAGGGACGCTGAAAGAACTTAGGTAATGCCTACAAGTGCACGTTGAGGGTGTACTGGCGGCATTTAGCCCCTACAGAGAAAAAGTAGTCAGCAACTAGCCCGAACTGGCAAAGGCCCTCTCAACTGATCGAAAAGATACACAAATCGGTACTACGATTTCCAAATAACTATTGTACTTCACAGAATGCACTGTTGTTGATGTAAGGGGGGAAATAAAAAAATCAGAGCATCGAACGTATAATTTTCTGGATGGCACGGTAACTGGAAGATTTTAGCTATGATATAAAAATCGGATCAATTGAATCGCCCACTCGCCGATTTCCAAATACAAATCTAATATGAAAATTGTAATGTATATCACATCGCATTATGTTAACTAAGGACTCCCTCGTCAAATTCTACCGGTGTGTTTTCAAACAGAAAACCAGCTGTATTATATATATATACATATAATATATATATCATATATAGATAATATATATACCAAATATTTATATATAACATACAGTATATATATATATATATAGAGATATATGATACATATACATGTATATATATATATATATATATATTATATATAATATATATTATATATATACATATAATGTATATATATATATAATATATATAATATATATAATATATTAATTTCAAATTGGAAACAATCAACAATTCGCTATGCCGAGGGACCCTCGCTAAAATTGCCATTCAAAACGTTACAACGGAAGTTGTTGAATCACACTTTTCTCGGCCTTAAGGATAATAAAAAAAAATATAGCACATCAAGCTGTTTACTCATACATACACATATTCTATACTATGGCAAGTGTATTCTTCTATGCTCAAAATTAAACACACCCCAACGAAGTGATCTCTTTACTAATTAGCTACCTTGCATGACTCAACACTCAACAAAACGGATCAAATACCGATGAAAGAAAGAAAAAGAAATAAAAAAAAAAAACGCCAATAGGCCTACTTACTTCTATTTTGGACTGCGTTCACCATCGTGACCTCTCTCACACTGCAATTCGTCGGTTGTAGTGTCACTGTCAGGAATCTGTTTGTTTATAGACCACTTTGAAAGCAAATCACAAATAACAGGTCACTCCAGAGTTCAAGAGAAAATCGTCTAGCCGGGTCAGTTCTCATACGCACCCAGAAATGTAAGACAATAACAGAGTGAAGATAATAGATCGCGTTTCCCAAATTGCTTTTGGATATGCTGACAGTGGCCAGGAATTAGTAGCGGATTGGACTGGCCTCTTCTCCTGTATAGGGAAGCAGCTGTTTAAAGTGTCGATTATCGGACGATTGTATATAATGGTTGGAGAGATCAACGAATGTACAGAAGGAACACGATCACCTCCGTAGATCCCTCACGTCTGGGTGAATCAAGTTGGGATTATACTGCATCAAAATCAAGATCAGTTGAACCTAAGGCCTATGCATGTGGAAGCACAAATATGAATCCAAGTAGACGCATAGCAGATCTATTTGCAGAGAGTCATTATACGGTGAAAATAAAGCTTGGTAATTTTCTATTTAAAAAAAATATGTATAGTTATCAAGAGCATCTTTATTTCTCTATATATTGAATATCAGCATGATGATAATCGTTGATAAATGAAAACAAAGTATTTAGTTTAGTTACACATCCAAGGAAGGAGGAAAAATATTTAATATTATTTCAGAATGCCTAGACAAATAAAAGGAGCTATCTGGTAACTTGTGCTTTCTGTTTGCATCTCGTAAAGAATGATATTCCTATTCATTTTAACAATACTTTGTTATATGCATTCAGCTAAAAAATCTCTGTCCCTGGATATCCTAATTTTGGTCTAGATTTTCCTTCTTTTAAGATAAACAGAACAAACCGGCCCCTCCTCCCCACTATAATCCCTCTCTCTTGGATTTGACGTTGCGAGAGAACCAATTTGAATTCTTGGGCGAAGATAGGGCGGAATAGCACTTACTTTGAAAAACGCAGTTGTGCCAAAGCATTGAATTAGGATATCTAATGGTAAGCAAACCTTGGCCGTGCAACCAATGGCAGGGGTACCAACATTTGCTGCGAAAATGTTATACTTTCTCAAATGTTGCAACGTGAATGGAATAATTTAACATAATTATGACCTCATTTTTGCACCAAAAAATGCCGGCATTGTAAGGCACCCGTCTTTTCCCTCTCTCTACCAATTTAAGGTACTTGTGCCACTCACCAAAGACAATGTACAACGATAAAACACTATTGTGATGGTAAGGGAAATAAATTTATATAAACGCAAACTGTTAAATTACGTTTCGTCGCTGGTTCAATGCATGGAAATAAGTAGCTATGGTTGCGGCTTCGAGGAAGTATACCCCAAACCAGTGGACTAAAAAAAGAAAGAGCATTTATGAAAGGGGAGCTGGCACAATTTATTATCAAACCAACAAAAAATGTTAATAGAAATTAACAAATTGGAATGGACGAATAATACAGGGCGAGAGAGAAAATAAGTAAAATAACAATCTCATTAATATATATTACATTTCATATATTAATTTGTACGAAGGAAAGCATATTCGGTAAAAATAAGTCAAGAGAAGGGACCAGGATCAAGCGAGAATTGTTAATTCAGTGACAGTTGTAACAACAAAAAGTAGTAATACTAGAGTGGTAGTAGTAGGAGTAGTCTGGCACTACGTATAGCAGTCCAGTAGGCTACCCGCTACCAAAGCTTCCATAAGAAATTATGTGAAAAAATATGTTTATAAAGAAAAATATTAAAAAAAAAAAAACTATTCCATATAAACTGCGTGTTATTCTTTTGTTTACTGAAGATGCTGAGCAATCTGTTTTATTCTGTTCCTGAAGAATACATATTAAATTAGAAAAAACACTTGCAGCACACACAAACACACCACATCACTCAACCGCTAAGAGCTTAAAATACCTAAAAGCTTAGCTTACGCTTTGAAAACATTCTAGTGTATCGTGTTACTGCACCGTTGCTCGAACTGGAGGGGATTATTACATGATTATCAAATAATTCTTATGTCATTATTTCCAAAAATTTATAGTGTAACGTTTTGTGTTTCTATGTATTCATTTATTCTTTTCAACAAATAGTTTCGGCTCCAGGTGCCGTCTGTAAAGAATTACATATATTTCTATTTTTCCTCTTTGCTTTTTTCAGCGTCATGTTCTTACATTTCAGCTTGATTCTTTACTATTTTATTAAGATTTAAGTATTACTCTTTCTTCATAAAGTTCCTCACTTTTACACATAAATAATAAAACATCACTGCAAAAAAGCCAAGAACACTTTGCGCAAACACCAAAAATATATTGTGGTTAGTGGATCTGAACCCAAACTGATTCCTATTGATTATCTCTTCACGAGTAAATAATAGTCTACAAAGTTGGTCCTATGATGGGTTGACAATTTTAATATCCAATCAGCTGGAACCTAAACTCAAGAAAGTGTCACAAATTTGTTCATATCATGCATTGTTAATGATCAGACATAAATGAGTAGGTCAGCATAAAGGAATCTAAGATTATAGCGCAAGCAAAAGTGTCGTGTGAATAAAACAGAAAAAAAAAGGTTTGAGTTCTTTGTATTACTTTCTGGTGGCAACTGTAATAGATTTGTAAATATTGTGAAAAAATATTAGTTAAAGTGAAAAGTTACTGAGCTATTCTTATCTGCTAATTTTGTGGGGGTATCCAGAGAGGGCAAAATTTAAAGGACAATATATATATGTGTATCAATTATGAACAAAACTGTCTATAAGACTTAGCTGACGTTCTCTCTTGTTTCATTTTAATAAGAAATGTTGCTATCAAGTTAGTTCTTCTTTCCTCCAATTAATACTCCTCACGATTCGGTTCAGCACAATTAGCTTAGTTTAAACAGTTATGTTTGCTATTTAAAGAAACTTCGTACACTAAAAAATCAATTGGCCTCGCGCATGCGTACCACTTGAAATAGCATGCTAGCCAAAGGACAAATCTATCTATCTGAAATTGTCAAGATCAGTCCTACGTTCTTCAAGAGAATATACCATACATGTCAGTACAAAGCCTACTCTAGAAATATATCTGCTACAGTTAAGGCCGTAAAAGTTCCTCATAAAAAAATAAGCGTCTTTTTAGTGATGAACGCGCTGCTTGTCCTTGACGTAGGATTGTAAAACTCACGAATCCAAACGATGGTGAAGTGAGTCTTTCACCCCTACAAAAACACCCTCGGTAGATCTGGAAGACAAAAATGTTTTTGCCTGAAGGGGTTAACAGACACGAAGCTCTAATGCCTGAAAGGACAATGCTACCCTACATATTGTCGTAGTAGTTCCAGTGCCTCCTCTAGAACATCCGAAAAACAAGGACATCCCTCTGAAGCAAAGCACTGGCTGTAATCATCAGCATTCTCGCTCTGTCACTTAAACCTACATGAAGTTAGCTTAAATGGAATGGAAGATGCTGGTAAGACCTCTTAAATAACTTGAAGAGGGTTCACTTAAGCGGGGGTTAGACAAAAGAAAAATAAAGTTAAACCTGTCAGTAAACAATAGTACACTATCAGTTCTAATATAAAAGCAACATGGGTCACTATTATTATTATTATTCCACTGCCACCAGGCACTGAAAACGTGGAGCCTTTTGGTCGGCAAAAGGCGCTACGTAGGAGGGTGCTGAGTTATGCTAGTAAATAAGTTTCAAGGTTTTTTGCTATCAATCTTCGTTGTATGTAACTAAGCGTGTGGCGTTGTTGTTTTAAGAACTTACCAAAGAGTACGGATGAAATCGACGAGGTAGGGACAAAAAACTTCTTATGAGGATACTGAGGGGGAATTGTATTTACAGAATGACCTAGTTAAGAAACCTCATTCCACATACCTCAACAAGCAAGTCTCGTCCTTTAGCGCTTCAAGACCCATGCAAGAAGTTTCCATGGGACATTTTGGGGACAACTGTCAGATTGTACATCTCCTCGCACTATCGGCTTTATTAAACACTTCATATGATTGATGAGAGTGATCGGAGTCTCCAGTTTTTCAGTGCCTGATCCAAAGCTTAAGCATCAAATACTGAAGGTTCAGCTTCTCGGGAACATACCGAAGGCGAGAAACAGACTCCTCCATCCACCTTCAAACTTATTATCAGTTCAGTCTCCCCCCCCATGTTCAGTACTAAGCAAGTGGTAAACAAAGCATAAGCTTTATATGCAATGGAATACAATAATAGAATAAAATATATAATGATAAGATCTGTGTGTTTCAGTTTTGTTTTTAGGTCTTGTATGACAATATTCTGAATAAGAAGGTGGTAGAAGATTCAGAAAGGGGTAAGAAGAGAGAAGACAAAAGACTGTTAAATAAATGTTCACCAAACATTTCTATCCTCATAAAATGGTACAGATGAGGACTTAGGGACGAAACAAAGAGCAATTTCCCTAACTTAGAGTTATCACACCAAAATGTTGCTTACATTGAATGCGAAGGAATTAGAGGGACATGTAATATTCTCTCTGTTTCATTGGGCCGTGTGACCTTCAAGTTTACCCTATTCTATGACAAGTAAAAACCTGGGACTTGACAACCTTCTTTTGTGATCTCACGCGCACTCGAACGATCACCTTTCTCAAAGCCAAAACTCTGCTTAAGTGTTTCGTGTCACTTTTTTTTTTTTGCTCAGAGGAATTAAAAAAAAAATAAAGAAGGGCGTTCTCGCCCCTAATTCCGTTGGACGAATTGCATCAAGTACTGGCAACAGTGTGTCAGAAGTATGCTCTCGCCGGGCCCTGTCGAGTCAGGGGCTCCGACCTTTGGTGTAGAGTCCAAACGTTATGGCCCTCTTCGGGGAAACTGAGAGGAACGTCACGATTCGTCAGTCACTCTGTGGCTGGCACGTATTGCCTGAGTCGCCTCTCTCGGAGCGTTCTCGTGCAGCTGGCATGAAATCGGTCAGGGGTCTGGTCATGTGGAACTGAATCTCAGGGTCGCGCCCGCGAAAATCAGTGCGTCTTGCGTGCGAGAGGGGTTCGAGTCCGAAGAGGCCGCGTCGCCTGGCTGGCACCCATTCCCAGAGCGCAGTCAGGCAGAGGACCATGACGGTCTGGAGGTCCTCGACACGATCTTGAATTTGCAGAATCTTTGAATTCATGGTTCCCCGGTGCGGTACTCGCGGGGCGTGACCGGCGTTTGCGAAGATGTACAAGAGCAGGGCTCCTGAACAAGGAGTCGTGAACTCTGAACGGCACGAGGTTACAAAACAGACTGCACAGAGAAAAATACCACTAGATGGTAAGCAAGGACATTTGACACAGCTATAAAATAAAATTTCTGGTGGACTTATGTTACACTATGACTCACTTACTCAAACATTAAGCATAAAACTAGTTTACTTCAATTCAGCTGACATTTCATCTAACGTTGAGTCGAGACTAAGGATGAGTACTATGTCAAAAATATATTAATTGTAATGACCGACATTACATATATTTGCTACGGGGAGGGTCGATCGGAATTCCGTTTCTGTACGTAGGGAGATTCTGCAAATGCAAGATGTCTAACCTGGTGTATTTCAATAGTTTTTAGGTTACATGGACTTCATACAGTCAGCTTGCTTGATAAGTACAATAAAACAGTAAGCCAAACTGTGGAACAACTGTCAAAACTTAAAAGTAAAATGGCTGGGATCTATTTGTAACATTTCTTAAAACTCATCAGCCTGCAACCTTCCAGCCAGCAGCATTAAGGTTATCCAGCATTTCTACTAATAAATACTACAACAGTATGATGGACAATGCTGCTTTTTCATGACGTAATTATGTAAGTAAGCTCAGGTCATCTCTTTTTTTTAATGTATAACTGTTTCAAGTGCATGCATTCATTTCGTTAATGTTATTGAAGCCAAAGGTAGGTCACGGTGTTTCATTCAAAACCTTTAGGGGACCTTCCTGTTTGAAAATGTTGGGCTAATATATATATATCTTATATATATATAATATATATATATATATATATATATAATATCTTATATATATATATTCACAGGGTATAAACACGAATTTATGTAAACTTCATACACTGTATATATACAATATTATATATCCTGAAAACTGGAAAACCTTCCACTTTGTAAAGTCAACAAATACTGAGACGTGGAAACCAGGCATCCCATTGAATGCATAGTCAACCAGTAGTTAACTGAGAGGAACATCTTAGTATAACTTCTATAATTGCATACCTGCAAACGAATCTCTTCAGAGAAAACGCTGTCGTACTGCATCTTATCAGAGCGTAGTAGAGCTGAGATTGTAATGGAAAATCCAAGGACGACTGAAATGCTTGGCATCCCAATTTCTGATTGTGGCTGCGCCTGAAAAGAAGAGAAGAAAAAAAACTTAACACAAAAAAGTATTTCGCAGGGGTAATGCATCAACAGACGCCCAAAACTGTCTATTCCGTTGATTAGTGCAAATCAAAGCATCCGTTACTAAACCCCAAAGAAATTGTTACTTTTACATACCGGGGACTAAATAAAGTTAAAAATTTAAGCGGTCGTTTAAAAGTCTATATATTCATCGTCAAATACAGAATTTATCTAGCTAAAACACTTGGTAATTTCCCTAAATTGTGAAACTATGAACATAGCATTTCATGTTACAATAGTACCGGCCATACAAGAAAATTGTAATTTGCAGGAGCTATAGTATAGATTCACATCAACGTGCATCTGAGTCTAAGCCAGTCCCTTACGACGCTCCTGATTGGCTGTTGATAAGCAACCACAAAGGCTGCTGGAAACTCTTCGTCTCTCATCGAGAGTTCACTTAGGCAGGATGTATTTCCACTCTCCTGATGGATACGTTTGAAAGACGTAGCCCTCAGGAGAAGTGAACACACATCCTGCCTATATGAACTCTTGAGAAGACTGAGAGTTTCTAGCCTTTGATTGGCTTTTAACAGCCAATCAGGAGGTAGTAAAGGACTGGCCAAGGATAGGTGCACGGTTGAGTGAAATGTACTATAGCAGCTATTAGTGCAACTGCAACACACACTACAAAAAACTTTTAGAATAAGGATTCGTACCTGTCGGAATCGGTGTACAGACAGCTTGGGTGTTCGTCTAGGGAAGTAGAGACCGATCGGAAGAACAGGCATCTACGAAGGGCAGTCCTCGAAACTCGTGAAGGTGATGGGCGGCCTCAGGAGCTGCATTCTGGACTGCAGGGGGAAGAACTCGTAGATGAACTCATGGTGGGTCCGTCCAGGAATAGTGATCGTCGTCTTCGTATCTGTGTTGGGAGATAGGAGGAGGATTGGCAATGAGCTATTTAATACTATACAAAAGGGTATTACTATCATTTAGCGCTGATAAGGGAAGCAGAACTTCAAATATGTAGAGTAAACGGTACTTAACTTACATTTCATAGTATCATTTGCAATGAATGAAAAAAATTTTTATTTACTTCTCACGAGGTTATTGTCGGGTTTCAAATGACATGCGAAATGGAAGAAAACAATCACCGGGTTTGATTTATAATGATGTTTTAAACAGCAAGCGAAATATTTTAATGAAACGAAGTCCCCAATGTTGTGGAAACCCGACTATAATAATTCACAGTAAGGAGGTTGTCTCCAGTATTCAGTTAATATTCCCTTTTTGGAATGTGTCAAGTAAGCTTCACCCAAGGGGGTTCCAAGGTAGCTTTAGGGAAATTGGCAATGGTCATTTGGGAATCAAAGAACATTATGAGTCGTCATATGATTTATTTTCAAATTACTAACCTTTATAGAGGTATTTTGACAATTCTTTAATATTCTCAATAACTAGCTGGAAATGGGATTACACATGCAGTAGCATCATTAAAAAGAATTTGTGACGGTAGATTATTTACAGAAGTTGATGAGTAAATATATATAAAAAAATTAGCATGATTGGATTATCATCGTAACTTCTTGTTACTTCGAAATTATTAATACAAGATAGGTCATCCGTAATATATTTCCAACATGCCTTAGGGTCATCTAAATTGGGAAATGAGACATACTGAAATCCAGGGACAAGAACGTTTCTCAATACACACACAACTCGTGTTTTATTTTCTTATTCGTAAAACACAAAACGGAGGATCATGCTGGATACTGTGTATGTTTGATCACGCTCCTACTATCAAGAGGTCTCACTGTCCAACATGATCGTGAAACACATCAAAACACACATTCGCAGAAAAAAAATCACACAAATACGGAAGGAATTGAAACATGTATTAGGGCGAGCAATAACCAAACGGACTGCCAAAAGGTTAAGGGAAGAGATGTGAAAGAGATAATGACAGGATCCTTCTGTGTTCTGAAAAGTTTCGCAAAATTTCATGTGGAAATATATATCCAATACAGTGTTTTGTCTCTTTGCTTGCAAATTCTATACAAGTTTCGTGGTTACTTTGTATCAAGATTTTTTTTTGTTTTTTTGTTTTTGTCTATTAGTCTGCCAAGCATGCAATTATTTTGAAATTCACCTCATTTAAGCTTTGCCTAAAGTAATTCCACCATTCGTAAACTGTAAGTAGCTAAAAAAATGCACAATTTTCATTCCGAAAAAAATTCCCATTACAGTTTTCATAAGCTGCCTTGAACTTCAAAATATGATAAAACGTTTTGCTTGAAAAATCTTCTCCATAAGAATTAGCAATCAATGCAGTTCTGATGGCGAAGTGAACAAAGAAGAAAAACATTAAAAATAAAAGAGAGATATTATGAAGCTGTCCAAGCAGCAGAAAGAGATGTAGTCAATTAACCATGTAAGAACAAATTCATTTAACAAAAGCGTCCGGAGTCATTGTTGTGAATAGAACGACCACACGCAAATGACAAGCCATCACCACACGCAAAGCATCATCCCTTGTTATAAGAAAGAACATATAAAATGCATATCAAACGGCGTACTTGTAAGGGTAATTTAACCAGGGAACACTCTTACCAAAGAGAGAGAGAGAGAGAGTCAGGTTTACCTCAACAAGAATCAGATCAATTTAAAAGCATGAGGAATCAGTTCTGTAAAGCCCATTTTAAACAAGGTATTAAAATTATTTATAGTCTGGCATTAAAACGACGGCATAGGAGAAGAGGGAAAGAGGAAAAAGAAAGAGACAGCCAGGCCACACGGACTGGCGAAGATTCAAGCAGTTTTTGACAGAAACCATCAAAATAACACGTGGTTGTACTAGAGCCTTAGGTTACTTCTTGCGGGCTTACCGGCGGAGCCTCCTGTCATGCGAAATGGGATGGAGGCAAGTGTAGGTGTCGTTAGAGAGACATGATTAAACGCCTGTTTATTATTTATTCTTTTTTTTAAGTTGTGTTAGGAACCTTCGAAGAGAACTGCAGCGATCATAGTTCAAGTTACCTTTACTTGGTTAAAAAGGGCTACTTCAAAGATGGCCTCAATGAAAGTACCTTTTAACAGAAGTTAGAAGGTATCCTGGTACAAGAACTTCAAACTATAATCTTTGCTTTTTAAAGTACTTTTACTTCTGTTAAAAGGCACTACTTCAAAATTATAGCTATGAAGTTCCATTGGATCAGTAAAAGTACTCTGCTTCCTGGTAAAAAGGTTCGTAAACCAGGCTTTGAAGTATCTTTTTACTTCTGGTGTTGGATGTCTTTGTGAAGGAAAAGGTGGATGAGAGATTGAAAAATACAGCTGGACCAATTTATAGTCAAGAAGCCTCTATTCAGAATACATTGTCTGGCAAAATGCGCAGCAATCGCATTGTACACAGGGCAGTCTTCTTAACAAACACAAAAAATCCAGAAAGGAAAATCTACATCTAAGGAGTGTAGCGTGTGTCTTGATTAATGAAAGCAGTGTACCTTGAAGTCATTTCAAGTTATTATAGTTTTGTGAAGGTTAATCTATTCCTTAATGTAAAGTTTGTAGGCCTTTAGAAAGGAGACATCACTTACGAAGAATATTTTTTTCCCTTTAAGACGAAAATCTTAAAAAAAATTAGGACTTTCTTTAAATTATTTGTCAAATAAATAAATGGATAATAAATTAGGAATAATAATAATAATAATAATAATGAATAATCATAATAATAATAATAATAATAATAATAAATAAAATACTAATAATAATAATAATAATAATATAATGTTCTAAGGGTCCACAATACTACAAAGTGTAAAGGTCCGGTTTAATTTTGAAGACTTTACAGAAAGCTTTCGAACCTTCCCTGGGTTCATCTTCAGTCCCAAATGAAAACAAAAGTTACGGCACGTTCACGAGGTAAATTTAAAAAACAAGAGGACGTTGAAGATCGTTGACAACAGTCGTAGGTCGTTAATGGGCCAGGTGAAGAAAGAGGGTAGTAACAAACAACTAGGATACCATCTCCCATATCAATCCCTTTGGTGCATCCTGGCCTAAACGAGCTAACGACCGTTGTCAACTATCTTCACGTCTCTTGTTTTTTCAATTTTAACGCTGTATCTTCGTCGTAACTTATTGTTCATTTGGACTGAAGGTGAACAGGGAAGGGTTCGAAAGCTTTCGTAAAGTCTTCAAAATATACCGGACTTTTACCTGTATTATTGTGGACCCACTTTAGGAACTTTATTTATACTCTCGGATAGAGAGTTTTTCCTACTAATAATAATAATATAATAATAATAATAATAACAACAACAACTGTTGTCTCAGTGGCATTCGTTTTATAACAGATTTTACTTTTCTTTCTCTCTCTGGGGGCGGGAAAAAAAAAATGATAGGAATTAAAGATGTAAGGCATATATTAAGCCCTCATCAGCTTCTATAGTTTATGAAAACAGCTGAAAAGAGTGTATCTACAAAAACTAACAACCACAACAACAACAACAACATTAATAAAAATAAGATAATCAGAAAAAAAATCGGCTCATTTTTTGTACTATGGCTTGTTTTTTTTAAAATCTGCAAATAATTATGTTGGTAACAGACATAATTCGTCATGAAATCACCTCTACCCACCATTTTCACATCTGAACTTGGGAATTTATTTACAGGAGTAGCAAGCAGTGGACAAGTATTTGCTACCTGTGTCGGTGCCTTTAGAATATGATTCTTCTCTGGAAAGAAACTGGCACTTTTCAACAATGCCTGGCAACGAGGAGGAACAATATTCCTTGTGGGTAAGGTCAGTTCATGGAAGTGTGGTCAAACTAAAATGCAAGTGAAATATCAGCTTAAACGTCTTATATGCCTGTTAAATTCGATGCACTGCATTCATTAAACAGTTTATCATCGTCAATTCTTTAATTCAACTATATTACTTATTCTGGGTGAATTATTGGTTAAAGCATGAAATTTCTTTTTTATCAATAAATTCACTATGAATGCTGTTTTTAGCACTTAAAAAAATTTCAGTTTGGATACGAATACTTTAATATTGTTGTCATCATAAAATTGCTATTGCATTCGTTGGAACCGAGGTGATAATATTGGAAATTATTATTATTATCATTATTTTGGACCTGAGATCCTGTTCTAATAAAAATAAAAGATTACCTTCAGCAGTTATAATTTTTTGAGAATTCCCCCATAAAAATATTGGCCTGAGAAGCGAATTGTAAGGAAAATAGAAAAAACAATATATAAAATCAACTCGCTTAATTCTGCCATTATTTTTAACAGCATTATTATTATTATTATTATTATTATTATTATTATTATTATTATTATTATTATATTATTATTGGGGGTGGGAGTCTATCACAGTCATCCTATTCGACTGGGTGGTTTTTATAGTGTGGGGGTTTCCGGGTTGCATCCTGCCCCTTAGGAGTCCATCACTTTTCTCACTATGTGTGTGTTGTTTCTAGGAGCACACTCTTCCGCATGAATCCTGGAGCAACTTCGGCATCTAGTTTGTTATTATTATTATTTTTATTATTATTATTATTATTATTATTCATCATCATATTATTATTATATTATTATTATAAATGAAACTATTGTACCAGCAACATCAGCAATGATCATAAAACAGAGAAAAGCACTCGTATTGCATCAGTAACGAGACAGTTTTTTTTTTCTTCGCACAACCAAACAAGCGCAGTGGCTGCATCACTAGAGATCAAATTGCCGTTCGACCAGCATCCCGCAAAGCCTCTGGAATTCCATCTCTAGGCCGAGGAAGATTATGAAGCGGTTATATTATCATCATCACCAAATCTTAAAGCATCGTTATACAAGACTGGAGATTTGAGTCACCAGATGTGGGTCTGGTACAGGGGAATGGGTGGGGGAGGATGAGAGTTAAAGGAAATTCCGAGGAGAAAGACAAGCACGGTAGGAGAATAAAAAATATGGGTCAGACCCATTGTTCATTGGTTAAGTGCTATCAGAGGTTTGGTTTCTCAAATAAAAA
>NC_087200.1:180879605-180934605 GCF_015104395.2 Macrobrachium nipponense | reverse complement strand
AGTTATGATACCTCTAATCGTTATAGTTCAATGCTTCGTTCATATTTTATTATATATTTTGTAGTATCCATTATATATACTTTTTTTAATTTTTATTACCGGTTTATCAGTGTTTTATCTTTTTTTATCGTCTTTTTTCATTCATTCGTAATTTTAATTTCGTTTCTTTTCCTGAATGAAACTTTTTTTTTTTTCAATCTTAACATTTTATGAGTCAGTGAAAGTACTTTTTTTTTAAACCTTTTGGTTATAAGTCTAAAAAATAACCAACTTTGCTTAACATTTTTGCAATAATTGACAACCGCTTCCTTCATAAGATATCCATTTCTCACCATGTTCCAATACTTGGGCCAAAAAAAATCTCGCCTCTCTATCTTCTCTCTCTCTCTCTCTCTCTCTCTCTCCAAAAGTCAAGGCTTTCTTTGACGAATCATTATCGAAGTAAATGTTCTTTTTGGTCTCAGTCAAAGTTGTGGAGTGTTGCGATAGAGAGAGAGACCGAGATAGAGATAGATAGAATAGACCACCAAAATTAAGCCGAGGAAGTGTACAGCAATTTCCTTTTCCCGCCCAAAGAAAGTTTGAACTACTTTTACAGTTATTTTTACAATAATTTTTCTTGACCTAAAAGAAAGTCCTAAAGTAATTTTCAGCGAGTTATTTTTCACGGTTAATTTTACAGTAATTTCTTGACTTACAGAAAGTTTATATCAGTAAAAAGACAGTTTTTACAGTCATTTTTTCAGTATTTTTTTACGTTTTTATAGTAATTTTCTTGCCTAGAGAAAGTTTTTACAGTCATTTTTAGTTATTTTTTCAGTAGTAATTTTCTTGACCTAGAGAAAGTTTTTACAGTCCATAGTATTTTTTACAGGTTTTTAAAAAAAGTATTTTTTTCCGCCTGAAAGAAATTTTTATGAATTTTCCCAAAGTAAATTAAAGTTTTTTTTACACTTTTTTATGCAGTTAATTTTCTTAACCTTTGAGAAAGTTATGTAGTAATTTCACAGTAGTTTTTCATTATTTTTTGCAGTTTTTACAGTAATTTTCTTGAACTTAGAAAAGTTTTACAGTAATTGTTTCAGCAGTTTTTAGTTATTTTTCTACAGCTTTTACAGTCATTCTCTTGACGTAGTGAAATTTTGCAGTAATTCGTAGTTATTTTTTACTATGTGCTTGGTTTTAGGAGAAAGCTACTCTAAAACGTTCTCTTTCATTATGATTTTTGACAGTAATTTTTTATCTATATTTATTTATTTATTTATTTATTATTATTAATTTATTTATTTATATTTTTAGTCCTTCAAGGTGTGTTCTTAAAGTTTTAAATGTTTTTTTTTTCTGCTGTGTTTTAGCATAATTTAAATTTGTCCTTTCAGCTTAACTAGACTCTCTCTCTCTCTCTCCTCTCTTCTCTCTCTCTCTCTCTCTCTCTCTCTCTCTCTCTCTCATCTCTACTCTCTCTCTCTCTCTCTCTCTCTCTAATCTGATTTGCCTTTTTCGTTCATTCAGAAGTCAGTGGTTTAAAAGACGATGAAAACATGAGTAGGAATAAAAAGTAGTGAAATAAAAAAAATAATTCATTTTCTTGGTTACTTCAGACCTGGGCTACAAAAGGCCAATAGGTTGTTTGTCTTGTGTTTGGTCCTTTGCTCCTGAGAAAAATAAAAGAGTAAAAGATATATTGGGGCCAATGTTAAACAAATGCCATAGCACACTTGAAATTCCATCTTGTTGTTCGTCTATTGTTTACGAAATTTCGTTGATCGACTAATTTTTTTTTTTCCTTCTGCAGGAGGACACAGCACCCTCATGGGCTTCCTTAACGCCTTCGTGCACACCGTCATGTACGCCTACTACCTCCTGGCCGCCATGGGACCTCGCGTCCGTCCATTCCTGTGGTGGAAGAAGTACTTGACCACTCTGCAGATGCTTCAATTTACCGTCGTCTTCTTCCACGCTGCGTAGTAAATGTTTATCCAATCTCTCTCTCTCTCTCTCTCTCTCTCTCTCTGGAGCGATTGCTGACAGAAGAATCCAGTCTATACTGGATTGCCAGCAAGTCTTCTTCAGGGGATCAGGGAGCAATATCTCTCTCTCTCTCTCTCTCTCTCTCTCTCTCTCTCTCTCTGGAGCGATTGCTGACAGAAGAATCCAGTCTAAACTGGATTGCCAGCAAGTCTTCTTCAAGGGATCAGGTCGCTATTGCTCCATGCCCTTCCTTTTGCTTGACCCCAAATAGTTGCTGGTACATAAGAACAGCTGGTTGTACCAGTAGGTGGTACCCAGCGAGCTGACCTAAAAAACACGTGACCCAAGCAAATGTTCACGGGCACCAGCCCGCCAGCCCCATTCCCCACCGACTGCATTATCAACGTGGGTGAAATTATCGTGAACCGGATTTCAAAGTTCTTGAATAACTCTAAGGGGTTTACACATACCCATTCGACTTGACGCAATGTAAATTTTTCTGTTATTTTTTTTTCAAGTCTTTTACTTTCTCTGTTTGCTAGAGTCGGATTTCAGGTTTTATGAAATCACAGTCCACTTTCCCTCTTGTCTTGGTATGTCCGTCTATCATGTCTTATGTAAATATGTCAAAGAGTGTTCGAGGAACTATTGGCGGATGTAGAATCTTTCATTGTGCTCGGAGGGGGACTTATGATTATCATATACATATGTAACATGTACACACATACGGTACATATGTATCAGTATTCATATATGTAATATACACATGGTACAGTAGTATTAGATGTTGCTGTTGTTGAAATAACCAATTAACTAAGCAAGTTTTTGCTTCTGATAATGATTTATCAAAAGAAATCAAGGTTCTATTATTCTATATCCATGGGGGCGGGGGGCCAGGGGGCGCTGGCGCTAGGGGGCACGTGACTAGGTATCCTATCCCCACCCCCCCTTAAATCCGCCCTTGCGAGGAACTGGAGAAAATAGTAAAATTTAGGTCGAGTTTGAAGTTTTATCTTCGAGGTATGTTGACTTTTCCGTTGGTTGAGTGACATCATCATTGCTCTCTCTCTCTCTCTCTCTCTCTCTCTCTCTCTCTCTCTCTCTCTCGTCTCTCTTAGATTCTTAAACTGGTAGCGCAAGTTAAGACTGGAAAATAAGAGTAGGACTTTTACTTATTATTTTAGAGTAAAAACTTATATATATATATATATATATATATATATATATATATATATATATATATATATATATATATATATATTAATTCTAATATTCTTCAGTAAGAGTCCTTCGTCAATAATTAGATATTATCTGTATCCTGCCAGCCGAACATTAAATACCAAACGCGTATGTATAACGAAATATACTCCAAAGTATATCCATAGACACAAAAGCATTCGCTTGCTGCGTATATACGAAAGCACGATGTCCGAACAACAAATTTACTTTCTCTTAATATTCTCGTGCTTGAAAAAAGAAAGTCACAAGCGCCTGCCAAGTCTGCAAGCAGTGTTATTATAATTTTTTTTTTTTTTGCAGGACTCTTCTCACATTTTCCGCTGCTGTAACCTTCCTTAAGGATATGTTCTTTTTTATTTTTTATTTTTATTTTTATTTTTTTTCTTTTTTGTCTCTAGTCTCTATGATATTTTTATTCTTTCGTTCAGAACGACACGAGATGTTTTTTTTTATTGGTCTAAGATCTTTTATCACGCGATGCAAAAGCTGTTTTGAGAGAGAGAGAGAGAGAGAGAGAGGTTGAGTTCTTTTAACACCTGATGTGATGTAAGTAGATATATTGTCTGGAAAAGTAACGCCATCATATATTATATATATATATTATATATATATATGTATATATATATATATATATATATATATATATATATATATAGATATATATATATATATATATATATAATCCTTTTGGATTTTTTTCACCTCTGTGATTATTATTCCTTTTCTCCTCCCTTTGAATGTTTAATCCGTTTGAATCTTTCCTCATCTCTGTAATCATTAATCCTCTTCTCTACCCTTTGAATGTTAATCCTTTTGGATCTTTCCTCATCTCTGTAATCGTTTATCCTCTTCTCCGCCCATTGAATGTTAATCCTCTTGGATCTTTCCTCATCTCTGTAATCATTAATCCTTTTTCCTCCCTTGAATACCAGTCCTTCCGATCTTCTCACCTTCCTTTAAAGTTAACCTTTTCCTATCCTTTCTCTTCACTGCCACAGCTCGTCTACATCGACTGCGCCGTCCCTAGATCCTCGTGACGTGGGTCGGGGGAGTGCTGTCATGTTCTTCGTCCTCTCGCTGACTTCTACATCAAGGCCTACAGGAAGGGACTAAAGAAAGTAAGTCTTAAAAGGAAAAGTGATAAAGGAAGTTATTAAAAAAAATTTCAATGAATTCTTCCTGTTATACTTTTCTCCTATTTCTGTTTTAAGTTTTCTACAAAATCGGAATTTTTTTTATCAATGCTCATTTGAGATGTAGGTCTTTTTGACATGATTCCAACATTATGTAGTAAAATCGTTTCCTTGCTTGGTTCGTGAGAGTTTTTCGTGCTAGATGGTAAATCATTTATGCATTGTCTCCAGTGTTGGAATCAAAATTTTTAATAATGAGCTTTCAAATATTCAAGGCTAATAGTACTTTATACTTGTGATCGATTCAGTACTTAGATATTAAAGCCTGAGTTGTCGGAATGGATTATTGGAATCCAAGTTTGAACATATATATTTTAACTCTTGTAATACATTAGGTATTTTAATGTCAAAGAAGCTTTGTATTTTTTCCCGGCTGTGTTTTTTCGTATTTTTGTAATCTCTTCGTTAATTAGATCCTGAATTTGTTAACATATGCACCATATGTGCTCGTACATTATGACAAACTTGATATAGCATGGTAAGCACTCATGCATGATATAATAGCTGAAAAAATTCAAATGCTGAACACTGCAGGTCAGTAGTGAATACTTCTTTGAAGATCAAATGGCATGTTTATTCATTGTTAATTCTAAAGTATATTGACATGTAATACCCTCTAATAAAAAGGAGCAAATAAAAACGCCAAAATATACAAAGTAAGTACTATATTTCAGAGAGTGCTGTCTCTCACTTCAGGTAAGTATTGAAGAGGGAGACAGCAGTCTCTGAAATATATTACTTACTTTCTATATCTCGGCGTTTTTATGTGCTCCTTTTATTGGATGGAATTCTGTTGTAACAAGAACCTTCATACCAGTCACATATTAATACATATACTGTACACCTATCAAACATGTAGAGCCTTCGTACCCTGCTGAACTTTGAAACCATTCCGCTAGAGGTCAGTTGCTTGGTGACCTTTCGAGTGGGCATATCTGTATTAAAGGATTGTTTTCGAAAATCTCAAAACTGTATTGATTCCTCAGTGCTCAGTTTTTTAAAAGGTATCTTTTACCCAGCAGAAAAGTCTTCTTTGTTCGGTGTATTCTGATCTTAGGAGATTAATAACGTTTTTTTTTTTTCCAGGGAGCTGCAAAATCCAAGGGTCTGGAAATCGGGACATCTGCTGGAGCGTCCAACGGCATCGGAACGAAGCTCCCCAACGGAAGCGTTGCGACGAAACCGGAGTGAAGTTGGCCAACGGCTTCGGCGAGGGAACTTCGCTGAAGTACAGAGCTCAAACATAGATGGCACCACTGTGCAATGCTCAGCCCACTGATGCGACCCCCACCCCCCCCCCCCCCACCCCCCCCCCCCCCCCCACAAAAAAAAAGAGAGAAAAAAAAAACACATTTTCATGATATTATTTGGGCTTTGATCTCTTGAATCGTAAACGTAGAGAATTTGTACATATTAGTCATATACAAGGCCTGTCTTAATTTTAAGGATATTAATGTATAAAGTCAAATGATTAGAATGCGGATGGAACAAATACAGAAAAAAACAAGACTTTGTAAAAATGTTGGCCTCTTTACAGAGTGCTTTAAAAGCATGTTTAGTTATAATGGAGTTTTCGCTTTTATGATGTCATGGAAATGATCTATAACACTCTACGCAATCAGTATTCCTACTGTTTAAGTCTCTCTAGTGTTTCCATTCAAGGTTCTTCATAGTTTATCGATGCCGACCTTTTCTAGAATTAATGGACGGTTTAGCATTTTCGGGTAATTGCTATAAATACGCCTTGCAAGTTTATTGATTGCATGCAATCCAGTTTCATAGACAAACAGAGTACTACTGCTATGGATATATTAGTTATGGAGGTTAAAAGCAATTCTGCTATAACTGAAAGTTTTGCATATTATATATATATATAATATATATATATATATATATATATATATATATATATATCTATATATATATATATAGTTAGCTGCCAATGAGATTCTTACTGCTTTTGTACACAATCATCTCATCCGTATTTGGTGCCTGTTCATAGCCACAAGATGCCTTCTCTCTCTCTCTCTCTCTCTCTCTCTCTCTCTCTCTCTTGATCATTGTCCATTAAGCATTTTTTTTGTATCATAAGCTATTTGCTTGCGTGTTCGTTTGTTTTTTTAAGAAAGTTGGAATTCAGGTAACATTAATAAAAAGATCTTCTAGGTGTTGAATTGAATAAAGGAGGTAAAAACAAACAGATTATTTTCTGCTAAAAATTCATATATATATATATATATATATAGATATATATTATATTATATATGGATATATATATATATATATATATATATATATATATAGTATATATATATATATATATATATATATGGAATCAAATAAAGGAATGTTAAACGAATGTCATCAAGCAACACGTTACAAAATCATCCCTCCGCCGTTGGCAACAGGTTGCGTTAAGATAAAGCAAAGTTTCCTAGGCTCTAGTGCCTTTTGCAAGCACCAGGGGCAAAGTAGGGCGCCTGGGTTTCATATAATTACGGGGGTCAGAGGACCGCCCCCTTACACTGCTAGCTTGTGCCTTGTAATGCCTTTGACTACGTTAGTTGAAGTTTGCTTATTATTAAGTAACTTACAAAGAAACACATTAGCACATAAATGGAATATTGCAGTATCGTGTCTGTGATATATATATAGGTATATATATATATATATATTATATATATATATATATATATATATATATATATATAATATATATATATATATATATATATATATATATATATATATATATATATATATTTATATATATATATATATATATATATATATATATATATATATATATATATATATAAGGCACGGTATTTAATTTTTTTTTTTTTTGTAATATGTGACTATCTTTCTCTTAGATTAGCTGTTATGTTTTTTTTTATGTACTTCCATGACTTTAGTCTGGGATAGTAAGAGAATGCCACTTCAATGCAAAATGGCTTTCGGGAATTTCTGTTCCACACGAGATGTAAAATGGCAGATCCGAGAGAGTTCAAAATCTTTCTTCTTACTGTGTCCATTATTCCAAGCAGGAAGAATCACGCAATAGCTGTAAATTTTGCCTTACTGTTTAAGTTCCACGTTTTTACTGAGTTTTAGTTATCAAATATATATATATATGCCTAATATGTGTTTCATTTGTGATTTGGGTCGGTAATTCCTAATCCTACAACTGTAATCATGGGAAAAACTCATAAGCACTGCTGAACAAGACGAGGAAAGACTTATCAGAAGAAAGAAGACTGATATTTGGTTTCTAATTTTGTCAATTTAGCTGCTCTCTTCCCCAGCTTCTTCCACGGAACACGTGGTGTCGAGATTTTCACTTTTGTTTGTAAAAAAATCAGTTGGTTGCAAAGGTTTAAAGCAATAAGCTAAATGCATAAGAAGCGCCTCAGTGGCGTGGTCGGTATGGTGTTGGCGTGCCACCTCTGTGGCCGCGAGTCCAATCCTCGGGCATTCACTGAGGGATGAGAGATGTGTATTTCTGGTGATAGTTCTCTCTCGACGTGGTTCGGAAGTCACGTAAAGCCGTTGGTCCCGCTGCTGAATAACCACTGGATCCATGCAACATGAAAACACCGTACAAAAAAAAAAAACAAATAAATGCATAAGCCACTGAGAATGTAATTCGTTATCTTGACTGGTATTTTACGTCAAATGTAAAAAACACAAAACTGATTCAGAAAGCAAATGCAATGGGCAGCAGCTTTTCTGTCCCAAACAAACAGAAAAATCATCTTTCTCGAGACAATTAGACAAATATTAACGTAGTACTGATTATGAATGTAGATGAATAACAAACAAATCGCCTTTCATTTCTGATGGCTTTAATATCTTTAAAAGTTGATTATCATAAGTCTGCGTTTTCTGCATTGTATCTTCCTTTACCTACAGTACAAGATGCACATGAAGCAGGATATTTAATTTGCTATTTAATAAACAAAACATTATCTGTAGCAACAAGTATTGCTAGAGGATGAAATTTCACTCGCGCAGCATATCCAAGACACAAAATAAAAATTTCCCCAAGCAAGAATGATCTCCACGAAAATGATACATAGATGGCACTGCTAGTTTAACGAGGGACACCGAAGACATCACAGACGGTTGGTGAGTTACGAATTGTGTATTCCGACTTCCTTGTTTTAGATATTCAGGGTCCAACCAAAGATCTCATTTGATGGGCATGGCTAACTAACGTTGATAAATCTTATTGGCGATTCCTTGTGGATTTTTTGCAAGTAATTGAACGGTGAGGCAATTTAATGGTGATTACCAGTGGATTTTTTGCAAGTATCTTTGCACGGCGAGGCAACCTCTGGTAATTCCCAGTGGATTTTTGCAACTATTAATGGTTACCTATGTACAGTGAGTCTACTGGTCGGAGATTTCCATTGATATTTGGGTGTTTATAAGTAGTCAATACGTTGAGGCAACATATCAGAGATTTCCTCTGGATTTGTAATTACTTACTGTTTAAATTGTATTCCTATTGTGGCAAAGTTTACATCTTTTGTTAAGGTCTCATATTTCATTTAACATTTCGTATTGAGTTTTGTCAAGGTTAATTACTTCGTGTTCATTATCACTTCAGGACAAAGCTAATCAGGCAAACACGAAGGAATTTTATGGCATGCAAAGTGGTAAGTTTTGAGCCAGTTTATGGCTGGTCTAGTACCTAAAATCAAAGAAAATTTTGAAGATTTTTATGCTTGTCATTCTTTTGGTATGCCAGTTTCCTCAACTACTACCAGCATGTACATAGTTCTACATAAAGGAAGTTAATGAATTTTTTTCAAGGTGTTTTCAAGCCGGTAGGCTAGTGTATACATTGAAATTGTCACCATTAGCCAATACAGGTTAGGCAGGTTAGGCTTGGTTTGAAGTGATATACCCGCAACACAGTTTTGTGTGCTTACAGCGTACAGGTGTCAGCGTTAACCTAAGCAATATTCTCAGTTGAAAGTGTTATAGCCTTTTGTAAGGTCTAGCAGTTTCCCGGGTAATGGAACTGCTGAAAGTGTAAAGGTAAAGCCACAGAGCAGTTTTGTGAATGTTGCACAGAACAAAAATAGGGCACATGCAAAATAGGCTTAGAATAGAAATCGGTATGTCTATTACTATAAGCATTCTGCATCGTTCGTCCCCACGAATACGAAAGCCACCAGGAATTGGGGCATTAAATGTATTTTGCCGTGTTTTGTACGAGCCCCTGGGGGTTAATTTACAGCCGTCCGAATGTGTTACTTAAAATTCTTGTTCAGGAGGTAAACTGCATAGAAAAACTGCAACTGCCATAGTCTAGGCTGCTGCGAAATAGTAATATAGATCTACCTAGAAATTTTGAGTGGTCAATTTGAACGCAAATCATAGCATCCTAAAGTTAAATATGATTGCCTTTCATATATGTATATGTTAAGGTTTTAAATGTTAATTCCATTAGCCAATAGTAGTATTAGAAATACCCATAACTCCATCTGTATCCTACAATTGAGACTACATTTGAACTTTTTTTTTTTGTTTTTTTTTTTTTTTTTTTTTTTTTTTTTTTTTTTTTTTTTTTTTTTTTTTTTATGGGTGTTGGGGAGGGTGAAATAGTAAAGTCATGTTTAACTTTGTCTGAAAACTAGGACCCTTGGTCCTTACAAGGCCAGGGGAATCTGAAGCCCCTTGGCCCCCTACTTAACCTATTGAAACTTTGAATTAAAATAAGACTTGAGTTCCACCCCACCTAGATTGGCAGTGTCCCATGCCTACCTGACCCACACCTAACCTAGTCTAGGGCACCATATTTTATGTAGGTTTGTGACCTAACGTAGAGCATTAGGTGCTTATCTGTCCACCCTGACTAGATCAACCTAGGTTACTAGACCATACTAGTGTGTGATGTTACCTTTCAAACCTTAGTTTTGCCAAAACTTTTAAGGCACAAGGATGTTGCAATACATCGGTAAACCTTAATAAATGCTCCGGCTGATTTTTAGTATAAATGTGTTTACACCTTGAAAGAAGATACCAAGAATGTTCTAAGGAAGAACAGAAATTAGTGGCAGTAAGTCCTATCGGTCTAGGAAACACAACTTTAATATTTTTGTACCTACAGAAAAAAAAGTCCATGTTGTTGTCTGTCGTATCACCTATTTTATGAGTCACGAAAAAAAAAACTCCCCCCAAAAAGTGACATCATTATAGACTATATCCAATCGTAAATAAGCACCAGGACAAACAAACAATAAATAAGCAAGTTTCAATTTTCTCTGAAACAAAAGAAAGCAGTGTTTTCAGCCAATGACAATATTTGATGTTCCAAGTCTTTCATTTTTCCAGCAAATACTCCTATTTTCTCCAATTAAGCGTTACTTGCACTAGCGCCATGACTGAATTACCAGGGACCGTCTACAAGCTCCGATTTTGTTCCCCAGGAAAGTTTCCCCACAGTGTATGAAAATTGATACATGAATTATAGAGATTTCACAAATATTATTATGGGCATATAGAAAAGGCTTGTAACTTTTGCCCAAAATCACGGTTTAATCAAGAGTGAACACATTTCGGTGCGATAAAACCTATGTAGTGTCCAAAAAAAACAAGTAATTTTGTCTATATTTAAAAAAAAACTCATGGTTATCCAAGTCTCACATGGATATTGAAACTAATTTAACATTTTGCTTGTTGATCTAATTGGTTTTCTTATAAGTTTCTAGCTTTGAGCTTCATCTCGGCGATCCCACATCAATGATCGGGCTTCATTTTGTAGGGAAGTAATAGTAAATTGGGTATTTGACGGTCTCATAACATTGGAGGCAGGGTAAAAATAGTGTAAATTGATGACTCAAAATTTGGGAAGAGGAAGTATAATGTGGGCACAATTACAGAGGGTCAGTGGGTATTTGGGGGAATTTGTAAGGAAACTAGGGAGTTCTTTATGGTTCCTGTTGAACAACAAAACTCTTGAGGTTTTGCTTGCTGTCATTAAAAACAGTACATCGAACTGGAACAACAATTTCTGATTGCTGGAAAGCATACGATTGGCTGGCAAACGAGGGCTACAAACATTTACAGCTCAATCACAGTGTAAATTTTGGTGATCCACAACTCTGACCATACCAATACCATAGAGAGACGGTGGAGAGATGTCAAGAATTTAGTCCCAAAATATGGCCGATATAAAAAACAAAAAAATTTTGTTGGATATTTAGCCATTGCATATTTTAAATTGCACATCCAAGACCCCTTATGAAGGTTTCACCCCCTTTGTGAAAGCTGCTGCTGAACTGTATCCTCCACTGTAAGGTAAGCTATTTCCTGTATATATTTTGATTTTCGTGTGAAATAGGCTAGAGCATAGTCTCGCAGTTAGCCTAATGGCTGCTCAAATTTTTCAGAATTGACATGAAGTGTGCAGGGAAGGTAGTTGCCCTAGAGGGGGGGGGGTGTGGAGACCCCCCCCCGCTAGGCTTAGGTAGGGTATGGTGCCCTAGATTAGGTTAGGTGGTTTGTTTGTTCGGTAGTGCCCTGGAAATCACTCTTCTCTTGCTCCCCCCACCCCAAAAAACTGTGGTTCCCACTGGGGTCCCCCAAGATTGTTAGACGGGAACAAGGGTGTAATTGCTTGATGCCACCAATATAAATGATCAGTTTAAGCATAATCAATAAAAAAATACATTGGAAATATATATATTCTTCTGCAAACAAGAGACGGAGCTCTCCTTTAGATTTGCCCAGTACATAATTCTATTTCACTCTTGCATTGTTCCCCACTCAAAACCATGGACTTCTCATTTTGGCCTCCATAATTGTAGGATAAAAGAGGTCCAGTATCAAAAAACTGTGTTCCTAGCCTACTAATTTACAACAAAAATGAATTTCATAGATTCAGAATGCACTGAGACACAGCAAAATTTTGAACTTTTGTTTAAAATTTATTTTATGAAATTTAAGCACAGTTCCTCATTGGAAATTTTTGTTTTGAAGGGGGGAAAATCACTTTTCTGGCTAGTATACTTATGACAAGGATGTTCCTATGAGGTGCTTTCCGGCCATTGCACTTGGCATGTGTTTGTTCAGTGTTGACCTATGAAATGTCTTTACTCTAGTCTTAGGCATATCCAGTTATTCTTACTCTGGTTCATTTTTTCACCCTTTAACATTGCTTAAAGTTTTAGATGTGAAATGTCTCCTGTTAATGTAATTATAACAAACTTATGTTCAGTGAAAAAAAAATCATGCTTAATTTGTATGGACATGTAGTTTTAAACAGCTCGGTTAGGTTGGTACAAGATTCTACAATTGTCAATTTGGTATAGGTAAACCTACTCAGGAGCTTCCTAATACAGTAGTACTTTGGCATAGGAGTTTTAGTTTTGTGACCGAGCTCATAACTTAATTTGCTTGTAAGTTGAATCAATGTATAAAAAAAATATAGTAAGTGAAGGTAAAGAAATAAATAGTTTTAATAAGTGTAGCCTTTATTGATTCTCCTGCTTCAGTCTTAGATTGTAGTAGTAGTCCAGTCATACTACCTTGCTAAGTCCATAACACAGACACCTTGGTCGTGTTTTACTATGATTTCATGCTTCATATCCAAGGTAATCTAGCATTTCTTCTCAGCACTGGTCTTAAAACACACACTCTTAGGATCCACAGTGAAAATTAAATGTTCCAAAGGACAGGGGACAACAAGAAATGCTAAGAGATGCTGTGGACATGCTCTCACAGCAACATAAACTGACTGAGACCACTCAAGCTAGGCATCTTGATGCTAGTAATGGCAGACTCATTGGGAGGGATTGCATCTTCCAGGTTCTGTGGCTTGTAACTCGCAACTCGCCCTTTTCTTAAAGCACAAATAACTCGTGTAGTAGCTCGTATCTCTGTAAACTCATATGTTTGGTTCACTAGTAAGTCACGTTTTGACTGGGGATCGTACAGATAATCATTGGTACTGGTTTAGCTTGAAGTTTCATACACCACTAGATCAGCAGCACTCAGGTTGATGACTCTGGAAACAAATTGAAATGACCAAGTTTGGAAGAAGTGAAATGTTATACAGAATAGCAAGGGAGGGAAGAGTGTCTATAGGATAACGAAGGAAAGGGAAGTTGAAGTGTTGGTCCTCGGTGTACCCAACCACTTTGAGAATTAGTCACCCCTATACTTGAGCTTCTATTCAAAATGGTGTTCCTTGCAGGAGTAGAAAGTGATGCATTCAGTTCTTTTCCCAGATACGGTTGGCAGGAAATCTTTCAACAGAGGAGAAATAGAAGAATTTATTTCATATGTTCAGAGGCAGGTGCTAGTTTATATTCTCCTAAAAACTACTGCAGCATCATAGAAGAATATGTAAGCTATTTTTTATTCATGTCTCACTGTATAGGCTAAACTAGGGATTCATATCTCCCTGTATAGGCTAAACTAAGGTTATGAAAATTTTTTAGTGCCATATACACTGGTAGGATGGGGTGAGGGGGCTGCTGTTGGGTTGGCAATGGTGCCCTAGGTCAAGGTTAGGATGTATTAATGTTGAATGCCCTTGATCTGCTTCTTGCACTAGATGCTAATATGCCAGTTGTGGATTTGACAATAAACACTGAATGCATTCACTGTAGGTGCAGCTGACAACTGATGGCCTGGAGTGCTAATTTTCATAGGCCAACAGTGAGCACTGCATGCATGTAGAATAACAGAGGTGTTGTTGTATAGAAATTAGCTTGCATAAGAGGCTTGTCACAGATAAACCTCAGTACCTGATGATGTTCATAAAAAAAAAGGTATTATTACAGTTTCAACCATTATGGGAAATCTCTATATTGATATTTTTCCCGAGTAAAGCACGTGATAACAAAACACTTCTTCTCAATACATTACTGTCGCTAATGCATACTTACAGAGAGAAAAAAACAAAATTAAGTTTTTACCTCGAATTTTTCCTAAGTCGGAGAGGTGTTTCCTCTACGATTATGTTTACTTTTAATGAGCCCTCTAACTTACTTTCTAACACAAACAAAAGCAGTTCCAGTTACTCATTATTGGCTGAGAGGTGTGACATAGTTATGACGTCATGGGTTTCATAACCAATTACGAACGACTTTAGTCGAAAACTAAGTTTCACTAGCATTTCAGCGGAGTAAAAAAGTTACCTGTCTAGTGTCCACTGGTATCCTTGTTTGACTGAATACTTGAATAATGAAGCAAAAAACGGCATTTTGTCTTCCTGTAGCTATGGCAGAGGCAGTGGCTGGCCCTTCTGGCATTAATTTTGACAGACTTCGATCTGACCGATTGTTTGCAGTGCAATGTGGTCGTCGGGTACCTGGCCACTTGCTACTTTAAGTTGCATGTTAGGGAACCTTGCAACGGCTTCACGTTTTCCTCAAAGCAGCAGCACATCGTTATCAACCAACAGTTTTAAGGTAAGCTTCATTAATTTATAGAGTATATTATAATGGTGGTAGTATAACGATGTATACAGCAGTACCATCACTTTGGATTTGGTTTGAGATGGATGTTAGGTAGTGGCCTTAAGGGGGAGGGGCGGACACCCCCCCGCTAGCCTAGGTAGGGTACAGGGCCCTAGGTAAGGTTAGGTGGTTGTATTAGGTTCGGTAGTGCCCCGAAAAATCACTTTTCTCCTCCTCCCCCCACCCAAAAGCCCCACTTCCCACTGGGATCCCCCATAATTGAGAAGTAGTAGGTTTATGCTTAGATTTTGTGTGTAAGAGTAACTCTTAGTTTCTTTTTTATTCATTTCCTCATGTTTCTATGCGATGTGCAACACCAATTCTTGGTCGTTTTTTGCCGTTTTTCGTCGTTAATACTTGAAAAACGAAGGGTGCGGTCTTCTCCTGGGACATTTACCTTTACTCTGGAAAAACTCGTTTTTTAACTCCAATTACATAGTAAATCTCTAAATCGGATGGTTTTGCAGTCAAAATAAAATGTTAAATCCGTTGGAACTACATTATTTCTGATGCAACAAATAATTTTTATTCCAGTTTTCCCATAATGGTTGAAATTAATTTTAACCAAAAAAAAATTTTTTTTCATTAAGGAAACTATTTTCGTTATGACAAAATGAACATTACATGCGGTTTTTGCTGTAGCGTGTGTTGGATTTCATCAGAAGGGGTGATTTCATGCTTTCATTGGATCTCGAGGGTACCACACTTCTTGTTCCTGTCCATCAGCTTTTTCCTGCAAGGAGACTTTTCTACAGCTTGAAATCCCTGCACCTTGGACTGGTGACAGCCAACAGGTGTGGTCTTCACCTTGGTATTAGGTTGGGTCCAACCACAAGGTACAAGTTTGCAGTAGTATCTGGGCGATGGCTAGTTCTGACATCTTCGAAGGGGCAGCTGCATTTGAATATTGTAGTACAACCTCTGCAATGGGATCATGGTACACTGGGAAAAGTCAGTGTGCTTGCCCAAAGCTGCAGCCAAAGGACCCAGGCATGCTGGCAAATATGGCAACAAGTCTGTCCTCATTCGTGAGGAAACTCAAAGGTTCCAGTAAAACTCTTGTTGTGACAGGAATGACAGCTCTGCTTGCAGGTAGAACCCAGTCCTATTATTTCTGGAGAAGCTTGATCTGCGCTGGTCCTCTTGCCTTTTTGCAGTTCAGTGGCAGCATTGGTCAGCCTTGCAGCCCATGCACAAAGCAAGAGTGGAGACTGCTTGATCTTACAGGTATATATTGTTGTTTTTTTAGGAATTATGATTCTGATATAGGTATTGTTTTGCTGTTAGGTGTACAAAACTCAAAAACTACCAGAAGTACATACTAGATCAATTATTTTAACATTTTGTACACTACAGGCAATTCGGCCGTATAGCCCTTGATCCCAATTTGCTGTTGTAAAGGTCTTTTGAGTACAGCAATTCATTTGTTTTTCTATAGGATGCTGTGAGTTCTGGATGTTATTTTGCTCTGTGTCAAAGGAAGAGCTTATGGAGGACAGTGCTCAGTACATTTTAAATTGTACAAGTTTCATACAATACAGTACCCGTATGGGGTTGGTTCCGTCAATGGACCTCATGCGGTGCACTGTAGGCATAACTCAAGGTTCTTTGCTGCATGCCTTCGTCCCTTAGCTGCAACCATTTTTTTTTTCTTAACTGTACTTACCTTTCACATCTTCTTTCTTCTTACTAACACTTGATTCATATCGCAACTGCGAGGTTTCCTGCTGTTACGCCTTTCAAACCTTTTACTGTCAATTTCCATTTCAGCACTGAATGACCTCATAGGTCCCAGTGCTTGGCTTTTGGCCTAATTTTTATATTAAACTCAACGCATACAATACAGTTACTGGAGTTAAAATGGTGTTGAAGTGAGAAATTTTTTTTTTTCAGTGGAGTACAGCAAGATATTTTCATTGTCCTACAAAATACTGGTTTCAAACTGCCATTGGCATATTTCAAAGTAACACTGTATTGTCGACGACTTTTCAATGATCTGTTTTTACAGATGTAGTGTCTCTCTGGGCAATCACTTTATAAAGTAGTATTTTTCAAGTTGATAGACTTTACTTATTTTCGCACTGTAGTTGGATGTTATGAATGATGATAGGACTAAATAAATATATTTTGAACGTTTACGTATATGCTATAACTGACATGTAACTACGTAGGGTCTCTTAAAGAATGATTTTTTTTCCAGATTGGCACAAACGTGCCAGACTTTTGAAGTGGCGGTACAATTGATCAAGTACAGTGTAGTCACCATGAAAGTTGAAGCTAAAAATGAAGCCTATGAGAAAATTAATTCTGAAAAAGTAAAAAAAAATGAAAGAATATTCCAAACTTTTGACAAGAAAGGTGATAAAGAATTTTTCTACCTTGAAAAAGTAGCAGGTAATTGAGAGGCAGTATTTTTTTAGAACTTTGTATTTAAGTTTTCTAATTCTTAGCTACTAGCTCCTATGAAGTCTTAAGGTGAAAATTTGAGGTCCTCTTCGTAGAATGTTTTTGGGTAAAATTCCAGGCTTTTGAAAGTACTTTAACATGAAGGTATTCAGTCATGGTCACAAAATTAATGTGATAGTGTCGAACAGTGGGAGAGCATTCTAGGAAACTTTGTTAGCAATACAAGAATCATACTTTAAGGATTTTGGTTTAAGAATTTTTTCGTAGTAGATTGTCACACCTTACTTGGTTACAGATAGTTAAATGAAATCTGCTGACTTGAAAAGTGTTACAGAAAGTTGTTAGGTCATTAAGCTAAATCAGAAAAAAACTATTTGCTGAAGATAAATTTAATAGCTTTCCGTGTGCTTTTCTTATTGAATTTACGTAACATAGATTTTCATAAAGCTATAGGCTAATATTAACTTTAAACCTTGGTCAAATTATATCTCTTGGTTTTACCTAACGCACTACAGACGCCCAATGATTTTCAGTTTTAACTTATGTTTGTGGACAAATTTTTTTACAGGAGTGCCTTTGTATAACAGTAGGTGAGATTGAGTGAATTATGTCATTAGAGGAGATTGCTAGTTTGAAGTTGATAGTTGATATTTACCCAGTCATATCTTAATGATGACCGCAACAGGCAGGGAGCTTATTTGTTGAGATTACGAAGTGTTTCATTTGTTGAATGGGTTGCAGAATTAAGGGTACTTGAGGGACCATGTAATTTTGTTTTTGTCAGATCTTTCATTACCAAATGTAGTAGTAGTACTTACTAACTGTATTGTGCTGCTATTTATGCAGGTAATAAATTTTCAGATCATTGTACTATGGCAATGTTCCTGTAATGAAGGAAGAGTGAGGAGGATCCAAAAGAGCAGCTAAATGGAGAGAGGCCATACCGTGTCATTTTTTAGTCTACTTTTTCTACTTGAGTGCTACTTAAATTTGAAAAATTGAAAACAGTTGGGCTGAATTAAGAATATTTCTTCTCGGCTTCGTGCTTTCATCATTTATGTTGAATAGTTTGATGGATATTATCCAAATTTCATACCTTTTCCCTCATAATTGAGTGGTTCTTCACTTATAGCCTTACTCGTTCCTCAGCTTGCTTTTAGGGTTGGGTCTTGCAATGTCTTATGAAGTTTCTTGAGTTTCACGCCAACTCTCTTTCTTTCAGCTTGCTGAGGAGGAGTACCGGTTTCATTTTCACTTTCTCGCCTTCTCTCAATCTTTCAGCTTCGTTATATCCAGTTTAACACTAGTTTCTTTATTTTCATGCCGCCACTCTTTCTTTCAGCTAGCCATGTTGGGTGTTCCAGTTTCTTCTTTACTTTCATGCCTCCTCCCGTTCTTTCAGCGTGCTTAAGTTGAGTGTTCAGTTCCTTCACTTTCACGCCTCTCTCGTTCTCTCTGCTCCTTAACTTTTCAATTAGCAAGCTGAAACAAAGATGAATGAATTTGTTTTTACTATAAACATCCTGCAATTAACCAGTATAACGTATACCGAAGCACAAATTATTTGGCAAACGAAGGGAGATGGACAATTTTAACATACGGTCCATGTGTAAAAAAATATTAAAGGGACACATTTCCGAATGAACATCTGTTAATATTTATTATTTGAACGCCATAAAAGTCGAAAAAGGCTGGTCTGCTTACTTTTGCAATGTGGTAACCTGAAAGAAAAAAAATATAAAGTTGAACAAAATCCTCAATGAAATGTTACTTTACCTTTATAAATGTTTATCTACTCTAGCTAAGCCACCAATTTTACAATAATTATGAAATTATGAAAATTCTTCCTAGTGTCTTACAAGTTATTATTAGAAGCATTTTAATTACCCTCCTTGCAAGTATTATTAGCATTTTTAAGTCTGTACAAAAATTAACTCGCCAGTACCCTTAACATCGATAAAAATTCTTTTAACTTTCCACTGTCAGTAGTAACATAAATGGGGTGTACAACATAACGTGAGTGCCTCAGTGGCGGTGGTTGGTTTGGTGTTTGCTTCTCACCTCGTGGTCGCGGGTTCGATTCTCGGCCATTCCATTGAGGAGTGAGAGATGTGTATTTCTGGTGATCGAAGTTCACTCTCGACCTGGTTTCGGAAGTCACGTAAAGCCTTTGGTCCCGTTGCTAAATAACCACTGGTTCCATGCACAGTAAAAACACCATACAAACAACATAACGGTGGCTGACATTTACTTACAAAAACAATGGTTGCAATAAGACTAACTGCCACTCCTTATTATAGGGACGTATACAGCAATGAAAATCATTAGTCATAGAAGAACGTTTGCAGCTGATCTCATCTGGTTAATGCAGAAGCTTTAAAACCTTCAACCTGTAAAAAGGTGATGGTATGTAACTACAGAAACAAGCTGACTTAAAAAAACCTCATTATAACTGGGAAATAATTATAATACAAAAGGTGGTGGTAACTACAGAAAAAAGCTGAACTTTAAAAACCTCATTATAACAGGGAAATAATTCTATTAATACAAAAGGTGGAGGTATGTAACTACAGAAACAAGCTGAACTTGTAAAACCTCATTATAACAGGGAAAAAAAATTCTATTAATACAAAATACAATTAATTTTAATTTTACTAGAAATTAGAGTAATGGAAAGCAGACTTATGAAAAATTAGTTCTGTTGATGTGCTGTTCTCAAGGTAAAACCATCAATCCCTGTAGTAAATTTAAATTAAACTATAGTTTAACATAGCAATAAAAATAGGGAAACGGAAAAGGGGGAGGGGTAAACATTTTCACACAGTTTCAACCAAGAAGTGACTACAGATTCTTTACCGCCGCCCCCCCATGAAAAATTTTGCTGCCGTAATTTATATAAAGTTCTAACTATTCATTACAAAGGGAAATAAATCCTATAATAAAAAAAAAACAATTTCCATAACTATAACTAAAAAAGGGAAAAAAAAAATTTTTCTCCATACTGCAAAGCCATTTGGAAGGTTTCACAAGTAAGACAAAACTTAAACACTTGAATGCAGACCCAATGTGCAATACCAAACTTTTATACACTAACCAGCAGATTGAACACCTCCAGAAATAGCCCATCTCCCCCTTCCAATCCACATTACAAATTAACGCGCACTCACCTGATGAACGGATCCCCTCCAATATTGTGTCCAACTTGTCATACCCCTTTCAGTATCCCATACAATCCTAGCTTGGCCCCAAGCCCCCAACACAGTCGCATGTAATAGAGCATTAACTAACCTAACCTCTCTTCTAAGTCCACCTCACCTTCAGAACACTTTACTACTCTATACAAAGTAATTACTTCAACAAATAAACATTCATCGAATATGATCTGTCAATCGCTAACCTTGACCATACTTTATCTACAAATAGCATAAACCTAAAACCATATGTTCTGCATGACCCGTGCTTGGTGGATATCATTTAAATTCAGTTATGGATTCACTTGAAAATAAAACTTCGTCTTCAGAACACATTCCCACTTCCCTTAAGTAACTGCAGTCTACATACATAAACCTATTAGAATTGGATATTACTCCTACCCTTGGAAAAGGTGTCGATTATGTCGTGTCTTTTCTTTGGAAGCAGTATTTCTAAAAAGCATGGAAAACCCACCAGTCCAGGACGAGACGTTAATTAACATTATATGCAATCCTTTAATCAGTAAGTAGAAAGACGCAGTAAACCTTGGAAATTCTAGGGCAAACTATATATTCCAAGGTCAAACAGCAACCTGAAAAGTGGGGCCATAAAAGAATGTGAAGCAAATGAAGCTCGATAATCAATTGTACAATGTAACCTCAGATTTTCACGTGATTAATATACACCTGTTCAGTTACACCGAATAAACCTTCAGTCTGCTACCTGATCGAATCGCCTTTCTCCAGCACTTTACAAACTTCACAGCTATCACAGCACCTCAGGCAAAGTTTCCAGAACACTCCACTATGCAAGAAGCTGGACATATCAACCCCCACATTCCAATTCTTACGGGACTAAAAGGGAGTGCCGAGTGCCAATCTGCGTCAGTAAACAGGACTATTAACACCTGTTTTCAACAAATTTGCAAGCGACTTAATCTGTTTAGGTATTAAGTGAATTTTTACAGTAACTTGAAAACCGAAGCAAAGATCTACAGTTATGAAATAACCGGGCGCCCCCCCCCCCAAAAAAAAAAAAAAAAATATTAAGTTGGTCAAGTTCGTTTACACTCCTCACAATCTGAGCATTGCGTTCGTCACACGAAACTTAAACTAAGAATTACTTTAATTGCCGGAGATAGTTTTCTTTATGAAGTCAGCCTGTAAAGAGAAAGAGCTTAGCCCCTAAAAAATGTTCAGTAATTAATAAGAGTTTGAAAAGCTCTCTCTCTTCAGTTCCAACAAACTGGCACAAACAGTGTCGTCAGTGCACTGCAGTGTAGGCATTACGTAAGATTAACCCTAAAAAAAAAAAGTGCGAAAATTTAGATATGTATAAACTTTTTGTTACATTCATTGTCATCTTTTTAGACATTCGATTTAGTCAAAATTGAAACTAGCTTGGATTTCCCATCTTTACAGAATTCCCATACTTATGTTTCCGTGTTAGCATAACTTCCGTTATGATTTAATTAGAAAATTACTACAAACTTAAAACAAACCCAGTTATTTCAACAATTACTTATCACCTATAGGCCTATTTAGACAACTTTCAGACACCAGAATTTCTACGAAATACCGGGTGTAGTACTTTCCACCATCCCCATTTCTTGATTTTTTTTTATCGAATTGAAGCCCTAGTTTGAGTAAAAACTAATAAATTAAAGCTATCCGTCAAGCCTTGAACGGCAAGTCTTCATCTTTAAAATTTAAGTCTAAATGATCTTATCAACTACAACCTTCGTTTACAGTTGAAACATTGATACGAATCAGTTTTGTGTAGCAATCCCAAGTTGCCTTAAAGTCTACAACCTTTTGTTCTTTTGCAATCCAAGAACAAATTTATGTAATCATTAACGTGTCGCTTTCTCTGTTCAAGAGACTTAACGGACTTGACGTGTCTCGGGAAAGGCTTGGAAAGTCGTGTTTTATCGTATGTACAAGTAAGAAAGGTGACACTTTAATCCAAGTTAATATCGAAGTAGGGGCCACACCCACTATTACATGAAGTTTGTCGTTACACTGGTGTCTTATTTAAAATCAAATTAAAGTAATCTCAGTATACTGTAAACACATGCATTTACATATGCATAAATATTAAACAAATATGCATCTCATTCAGTTTGAACTGAAATAGGATATATTAATTCAGTTAAAAGTGTTTTCAATTTAGTTTGCCCAACTCCCAGTTACCAAGTAACAATCCGGCTGCGTTATCAGTAACCAAAGTCTTTCTTTTCATTAAAAAATGGACAAGTTTTATTCGGAAGTTACATACTGAAGGCATACACACTAACTGTGGTTTATATGGGCGAGGGTGTCTTACCATAGTTACCAGGGGAACACAATGTCCTTCAGGATGGATCCCCTATCCCATAACCATCACAAAGACACTTGCCCGAGAAAACTATGTCAAATCTGTAATTACTAAAGTTGGGGCCGATTTACTTTTTTCCACTAATACCAAAGTTGCAGGACTTTTTTTAATAACCAAGTTCCATGGATGTATCACCCATGCCACTGTGAAACGCATTTGACCAAACAAAATTTTAACAATCACCTTAACTAAAGAGGGAAACTCGCGCCTATCACTGTTCATCAGAGGACACCAAAGTCACAAGCATGGCAGTCCGTCATATTTCAATCGTCTTTAGGCATCCCACATACAAAAACCTCCTGTCGCTACCCAAACTACACAATTAGCTACGTTACAAACACGTTATTACACACCTAATTATGCGGTTCTCATGAACGAAAAACTATATATGACATTTACCTTCTAGTCCACAGCAAAACAGGAGAATATCTTGAACTCAAACAATATCACGACCAACGAACAAAACTGGCAGTAAGGAAGTCTGCTTCAGTCTCAAGTCTCGTGCACCAATATCTGGCCAATCATAAGCGTCCATGACAGCACTCATCAGAGAGAATGGGCAAAATTATTCCCAGTTGGAGGACTTGGCAAATAAGGACGCCTTAGTAATCACAATTCCACCATTTAAGTAAGCAATATTTCATTAAAAGTACAGCTAAGAAAACGCCTACGGCAAATATTGGTATGAATGCTTTGTTATAATTAATGACGGGTTAAGGTTAAAGAACATTTAGGCTGCTTAAAAACAAAAATTCTTGTTTTCCTTTTCGATATGACATATTGCTTAAAATTTTACAAAGCAAACCAAAAAAACACCATAAGTTCTTATTTCAGCAACTTGATTTCGTCCATATACACATATGAACTGCATTATGAACATTTATCGCCTCACAACAAAATAGAAACCCTGACAAAATAACAATTATAAGAAATCCTAAGGAAAAAAAAAAGATCGGTTTCCCTGCTCGAAAGTAGACTGCAGTCAGCCAATTTTGTTGAAATTATAATTATGAACAATTGCCATAGATCTCTTAAGTCTATCAAAATTAGAAACACAATGGTTCACAAAATTCCTCTACAAAAAACAGCAGCGTTATTCTTGAAAGAACGACTGAGTTATATATAGAATATTTTGTACTAGAACCATCGAAGAGAGCTCAAATAACATACCGTCATCCATTTATAAAAGATGGAGCTCTGCTTAGATTCGTGGGCGCTTAGTTTAAAGAAAACATTATGGGCTGATTAAGAATATAAAAAACTAACTCGCATAAAATTCAACAACGCACGCCACGAAAAAACTATTGTTTACTTAGCTTTGATAATCGCACAGAATTGTAGAAAGCTAAAATGTTACTTAGAAATGTAATATGATTTAGTCTCTAATACATTAAAACTACAATAACATTGTACTTTGATAGAAATCTTGACAAATATAAAGCATTTCAGTGCCTTCGTACTGGCAATACATGAAAGGCGCGTTCTTTACGTGCATAATCGAGCCAGGCAGACCACAATGATATAGTATACAAGCTTTTTTTTAAGACCAAATAATGAATAACTATTAGTAGCTTGGAACTCGAGTATACCTTCGTTATTTTAATTTTGTTTTCTTAAAATAGTAACAACTCTGACGTATTTTCTTGAATTTATGTCTTCATCTCTAGAAAGGTAGAGATTGGCATTAATGAGAGAGGGGCAGCCACCAAGTTCAAACGTCGATAATTTTACCTAAACACAGAGAGCCCTAATCAAGCAGCACTAAAGACTACTTATAACTACAAAGAATCACACATGAACGAATCAGTTCATCATACGTAATATGTGAACTTCAAAATATGAAAGAAAATTTAGAGCAACAATGGAGTGATGTTAATGGCGATCAGCTCCATTTATCATCGTCTCACAACAAACTAAAAACCCTGACAAAAATAACAATTATTATAAGAAATCCTAAACATATTTGAAAGACTGAAGAGCCAGATTAAAATGGATCGTTTCCCACCTCTCACATAAGTTGCATTTAGCCAATTTTGTTTACAGGATAATTATGGACGATAGCCATAGGCCTATCTCTTAGGTCTGTTAAGCACAATGATCTCAAAATTCCTCTGCAAAACAGCTAAGTTATTCTTGAAAGAATTACCTGAGTTATATCCTGGGTATTGGTACAAGAACCATCGAAGGTACAAGAAACCATCGAAAAGTTAAGATAACATACCGTCGTCCATTTATTAAAAATGGAGCAGTGCCTCGTGAGCACTTAGTTTAAAGAAACATTGTGGGCAGATTTAGAAAATAGAAAACTACTCGCGAAAAATTCACAGCCTACAACACGAAATAACTATTGTTTAATTGGCGTCAACATTGTCACAGAATTGTAAAATGTCAGAAAATAATTACAATTTATCATATATTATAAAATAAATGCATTAAAATAACAATAATTCTGTTGTATTTTGATAGAAATCTTGAAAAATATTAGGTATTCAGTGTACTTCATAGTGGCAGTACATGAAAGGTGCGTTCATTACGTACATAATTTAACCAGTCCGCCATCATATAGTATACAATATTTTTTTTAGACAAATAACGAACTACTACGAGTAGTTTGAAACTCGCAGAATACTTTTCTTAGCTTATTTTTCATTTCTGAATATTGCAAATAATCTCTGACGTATTTTCTTGAATGTGTCTTCGTCTCTAGGAAGTTGGTGGTTGGCAATCATGAGAGACACGGCCACTAAGTTCAAACGTCGATCATTTTACCTAAACACAGAAAGTCTAATCAAGTAGCACTGTACATTTACAAAGAATGACGAATGAATGAGGTTGTCTGTCACCACAAGTAACATGTGAACTTCACAATGCGAATGAAACTTAGAACCATCAGAGCTCTCCAGGTACAGATCAACAATGGAGTGACAGGTATCGGATCGTTTTATCAACATCTCACAGCAAACTAGAAATCCTGACCAAAATAACCATAATAGGAAATCCTAAGCAAATATGAAAGAATGCAGGGCCAGTTTAAAATGGATCGGTTTCCCAGCTCCCATACAAGCTGCATTCAGCCAATTTTGTTGAAAGAATAATTATGGACGATAGCCTTAGGTCTATCTCTTAAGTCTATCAAAATTAGAAGCACAATGATCACAAATTTTTCTGCAATACAGAGCAGTGTTATTCTTGAAAGAATGACCCGAGTTATATCCTGTATTGGCATAAAAACACAGGCGGAAAAGAGCTAAAATAACATACTTCATCCATTAATCGAAAATGGATCCCTTCCTGGATTCGCGAGCGCTTAATTTAAAGAAACATTGTTGGTAGATTTAGAAAATAGAAAACTAACCCACATCAAATTCTGCAGAGTACACCACGAAAAAGCTATTGTGTTTAATTAGCATAAATATTCATATAAATTTATAAAAAGTAGAACTTAATAAGAAAAACTTATTATCCATTATATCCCAATACATTAAAACAACAATAATTTTGTAAGTTAATAAAAACCTTGAAAAATATAATGCATTTCAGCGACTAAAAACTGGCAACACAAAGGTGCGTTCTCTATGAACATAATTGAACCAATCATACCACTATGATAATCTTCAAACTAGCGAAACAATTTTGAAACCTTAAATTATGGCTTGGAAAGTTATAAATCATCTTTGGCCTATTTTCGTGAGTGTATGTCTTCATCACTTGATCGCTTGAGGTTGGCAACAGTGAGAGAGAAACTGCCACCAAGTTTAAACTGATAATTTTATCTAAAAACTGACGGCTTAACCTACTGGTGTTTAAGACCAGCTACGACTACCAGTAAATGATACTAGATTAAAGTTGAGATCAGCACATCACACTAACATGTGAACTTAATACAAAAAAAAAAAAAAAACGAATGAAAAAACTAACCTTTTTCTGTTATATAGTGTGAACTGCTTATATATCGGTTCTGTTATATATTGTGGTGCATACAATCCACCAGTTTAAAAAAGATATCTATATAGTGAGCTGAATGAAATAAAGTCAAAGTGAATATTATGTTTCATATTGTCAAGAAGCTCACGAGTTCAGGGAAGGCCATTCACGCACTGCCGTCTGTAGAATTCACTTTGTGTGAGTTTAAGACAGTGGCAAGATTTAGAAAATAGAGGTCTAACTCGCGTGGCCTGACCGCACCAACGAAAAGGCATTTGTTTGCTCATCGTCATCCTGCACATAAATTTTTGTCAATAATAAATTTTGATTAAGAATAAGTTCTTATAACAATTTCAAAGTAGTCAGAATAGAAGGATTTCGTATTTTGATAGAAATCTTGAAAAATATAAGGCATTTCGATAACTTGAAATTAGCAGTACACAAAAGGTGCGTTCTTTATGTATATATTGAACCAGTTCTACCACAGTGATGTAATATAATAAACCTTTTTATAGTTAAATAATGAATCATTATGAATAGCTTGAAACTTGAGGAATAGTTTATTGTTATAATTTGTCTTTTCGAAAATAGTAAATAACCTGTCATGTATTTTCTTGAATTTATGTCTTCGTCTCTGAAAGGGTCGGAGGTTGGCAATTGTTAAAGAGACACGGGCACCAAGTCAAAAACATCAATCTTATTCAATCACTTTACCTGCAAACTGAAGGCTTCGCCCAGTAGCGTGGAAGGTCGGTTATAATAACCACAAAGTTTGACGAATATATATTTAATGAAAATCTGAAATAATTAGATCTCATGTAACATGTGAACTTCACAATCTGAATGAAACTTAGTACTATCAGTGCTCTCCAGACACGGACCAACAATGGAGTGATATGAACGGCGAATTCGTCTTTAAATTTATAAATTTCTAAGGATCTCCTTACTATTAAAAGCTTCTGCTACATGACACCTTGACTATTGACTATTTACAACAACTGTGAGTCTGTGACACAAAGAACGATTTACCCAAGAAACTACACACTACCACTGAAAAATGACAGGGGCCCGCTTGACGGACCAAATGAGGACTTTGGAAAATAAGTCTAGAAATGATCCATTATTTTTCTCAGAAATCAGCGAACAATTCAATAAAAGGTAACGGACAAACAATTATTCAACTTTTGCGGCTGACTGATTCTGAAAAAAAAAAAAAAAAAAGGGGAAAACGGTTGACACTTTTACATACATATGACAAGAATATGCATTGTTTCTTTATATGAAAATGATTGTATATTACGGTGCATACGATACACCAGTCTTAAAAGAGAGATCTATGAAACCATATGAATGCCTAAAAAAGAAAGAAAGCAACTTAATTACAGTAAAGTAACATACCATCGCCCTTTGTCGAAATTGGATCATTGATCATTAGCTGTGGAAAAATTAGATCACTATACTAGCTTTAAACTAAAAACTTGTCATACTTATATTCTCTCCCTCTAAAATAATAACTCGTCTCTGACACATTTTCTGAGTTGACGACGAAAGAATAGCAGTGTCAGTCTTTCAATTTAGCAGTTGCTTACAAAGTCGTAGCCTCCCAACGTACTTTTGGCCACGTCACTAGACTATGCAATAAGTTGTTCAGAAGTGTACAAGATGTAAATAAAGAAGAAACCAAAGAAAACAAATAAAAGCAGGACTACTCAATTAAATGTGACACAAAGAACTATTCTTCCAGAAAACTATCGACTAAAAATGTCAAATGGAAAGTGGGGCGGGGCCTGTATGGACGTATTGGAACCTTGAAAAATAAGGAACCTTGAAAAACAAACTAAGATGACGATGGCCAATTAGCTTTCAGGAAGTCAACCAACATTTCAACCCAATAAAAATCAAAGCACGATTTCCCTTCTGTGCCAGACTGGAATTGCCATGTTCATTGAAAACTGGAGATACGTGTTAGTAATTAAAAAATGCACATACATACACGAGGGGAAAAAACTCGACCACGTTTATAGTCGTGGTGTTTGCCATAGTGAACAAATGAATATTAGACAGCAGAAATAATGTATATATTGTTTCTCTACACTGGAAATTTTTCATACTTTCGTGCATACATACAATCCATCAGCCTTTATAGGATATATATGCAATTAAGTCTATACTTGTTTTTTTTCATCTTTTTCATCCGCCTGTGGTGGTCACTCATGGTAACACTGCATCCGGCTTTAAATAGTTACTCTATGTGTAAGTTTTAGGTAATAAAAGGATATCTGGGTATACATATGCAACTAAAAAGTGTTTTAATATTTTACTGTATGCGAATTACACCGTTAATATTCGAAATAAGATATCATTTAAAGCCCAAGGCGCAGTGTTACCATGCGCAAACACCACAGGCAGATGGACAGATAAAAAAAAAAAAAAAAACAAAAAAAAAAAAAAAAAAAAAAAAAAAAAAAAAAAAAAACAGAGTATAGGTGAGTATTAGTATGTAAAAAAAAGCCATTTTTTACAGGTGAAAAATCTCAACGATGAGACAATGGAGACTTACCGTCATCCTTTATCAAAACTGGTTCACTTACTGGATTTGCAATTCGTGAATGTTCTTGGGCGCTTAGTTTAAAGAAACATTGAGGCTGATTTACAAAATAGAATCCTAACTCGCATCTGCTTAAGCACTGTATGCGACGAAAAAGCTATTGTTTAGTTATCGCCATCTGCAAATAAAAATTGTAATAAGGAAGAAACTTTGTTAAAAATGCATTTTATGACAAATTAAAAGTATTTAGATAATAATTCAATTGTATTTTGAGAGCACTCTAGAAAAACTATAGGAATTTGGGAACACCATTACTTCTTTGGCAATACATAAAAGGTACCTTGTTTACGTACGAAAATCGTACCACACCTGCCAAGATAACATCAAAGCTTAAAATTTTAAGACAAAAAAATAAAGACCCTATAAGAGGCCTGAAACTCTAGAAATACATTTTTATTTGTAAATTCTGCACTTTTAATTTATAAGTCTTCTCTGACGCATTTTTCTTGGTTTATGTCTTCATCCCTATAAAGGCTCAAGGTTGGCACCGTTGAAGACAAGCTATATATAACCACAGATATTAATAAAGTGACGATATTTCATAAGAAATTGAAATCATCACATAGCATGTGGACTTTTGAATGAATCTTAGAGCTGACTATACTCTGTGTTTTTTTCCATCTGTCCTTCCGCCTGTGGTGTTTGCGCATGGTAACACTGCTTTAAATAATGTCTTATTTCGAATATTAAAGGTGTAATTCGCATACAGTAAATTATTAGAACATTTTTCAGTTGCAAATGTATACCCAGATATCCTTTTATTTACCTAAAACTTACATAGGCATAACTATTTAAAGACCCGGGATGCAGTGTTACCATGTGCAGTGAAAAAAAATTAAGAATGACATGACAACGTACTAGTGTATGATTTTCTTGAGGACATTTACTTTAAAAATCAGAACAGTTTATAACAAGCATATTTTATTTCCCCCTACTAAAAACCGTTAAATTAAAAATCGCCTCTTTTCTCTCAAGCCCTTTCCTCGGTATATACGTTACGACAGTTGGTTTCGACGGCAGCAGCTCATTAGACCTATGTTGAGTAAAATCAGAGTGTAACTCCAAAAACTGTCAAGGAAAAAATCTTATGTGACAATAATGTCACACTAACCTTATCTATGGTTATGCTGGAACGAGTTGGCCTTGTCAATTCTTGTTTTCTAGAATAAGCATCATAGCGTAGTACTAAACTACCAAGCATGGGGGCATAAATACGTATCCAAAGTACCTGTTCCTGATTTCGTTGATGTTTCGAACTTTTTAAGTCTTCATTTTTTTTCAAGTAGATTGTCCTGAAGCTGATGATTTTTTTTTTTTTTGCCAACGGTTTCTTCTGTGACTGATTGAGCCTCCCGAAATTTGATTCCCGATATTATCTCGTATACATCATTGCTTTTGCATTAGTCATTATGGTCTTAAGATCGAACGTTTCGTGGTATAGGTGTTCTTTGTGTAATTCAGTGAACTCCCTCAATAATTCTGTCCAGTATCACTTGATATTAGAGCCACTGTGCACGCAAAACGTCCGTCCACTATGGGAGATGCTAAACTACTGAACTTTAGAATTATTGGAGGGCATCAGCATCACTATACTCGGTTTTTCTTCCATCTGTCCACCCGCCTGTGGTGTTTGCGTATGGTAACACTGAGTCCCGGGCTTTAGATAGTTACATTCAGCTGACATTCAACAATAATAACAATATCCTATTTCGAATATTAACGGTGTAATTCCCATACAGTCAATTATTAAAACACTTTACAGTTGCAAATGTACAACCGGATATCCTTTTATTTACCTAAAACTTACAATAGCATAACTAACTAAAGCCTGGGACGCAGTGTTACCATACGCAAAACACCACAGGCGGGTGGACAGATGGAAGAAAACAGAGTATAGATAAACCCATCCACACAGGTCTATGGTGATCGTTCGACCACTAGACTCCGCCCACTTTTGACAGGAGGAGTTACAAGGATTAGGATTGGTCTCAAAGACTTGTTAGTCTATCCGAGGAGACATCGTGTGAAAACCCCATACAAAAATTTACTAGTGATTCCATTGGTCGCTTACGATAGTATACATGGAGTCCTTTAAACAGAAAGGCCTCTACTTACTCAGAATTCTGATAACTATTGATGATAACGCGTGAAAACGGACTAGTGAATGTTATGAAAAGGCGATTAGTTGTGACAGCGTGAGATACAGATAAATTGGGACATTCGCATAACGGCAAACATCGCTGAAGACACCTAGATATTATGATAATGTTCCACGAGTTTTTACAGATGGGGAAAGTACATTGTCCTTATTCTATACAACTATTTTCCTCTTGAACACGTTACACGGAAAGTAGCTTTTTTTTTTAAATTTTTTAAATTTAATGGCATTTACTACCTAAAGTATTGTCAACAAAAACAAGCAAGTAGTAATCAAATTAAGTTACGGAGAGCCCAGTTTTGCAAAACTGAGAGAAAGAAAGAAAAAAAAAGTCTCCTGTTAGATCGCTTAGTTCAGTAAAACATTATATAGTAGATTTTAGAAATAGAATACTAACTTTTTTTTCTTTTTAGAATTAGTTCAAGAAAAGCTATTGTTTTCATTTTCAAACTCCTCGTGAAAAAAAATTATATGCATAGACATAAAAATAAATACTCTTAAATATACAAACTTAAGGACATGAATACTTTTTATTTCGTATTTTGATCTATGTCATGAAGGCTTTTTTTGGAAACTTATTTCGTATTTTGATCTATGTCATAAGGCTTTTTGGAAACTTCATACTGGTAATAATTAAAAGAGGCGGTATTTACGGGAAACGAATTGAACCAGAAACACAGCAAGAGAATATTACAATTAGAGTTTTCGATAATTATTAAGAAAGCCATGAGCAGTTTTTATTCATGCTTCTAAAGATATAGATTGCTTTTGACATATCTTTTCATCAAATTCTCCGTCTCTAGAATGATTATGACTGGCAACTATGACTAAGACGAGGCCAGCCACCAAATTCAAACATTCATATCCGTTGTGATAAAAGCCCTGGTCGCACAAATGATATGTCTTAAGAAACTGAAATCATAAGGTTATTAATACATTTATTTACCGATCTGAGTTGAATATCCCTTTAAAAAAGCACCCTTACATGTCATTTCTTGCTCATTTCATCAGGTTCATGTTAGATGTGAAATCACAGAAGGAACTTAGTAATGTGAAACACCTTTTCTGAGGCCTTTTACGGTCTACGCTTGTTCCACTATCAACACAATATAAATAGCGCCTCGGTGGCGTGGTTGGTATGGTGCTGGCGTCCCACCGCGATGGTTGTGAGTTCGATTCTCGGCTATTCCATTGAGGAGTGAGAGATGTGTGTTTCTGGTGATAGAAGTTCACTCTCGACGTGGTTCGGAAGTCACGCAAAGCCGTTGGTCCCGTTGCTGAATAACCACTGGTTCCATGCAACGTAAAAACACCATACAAACAAACAAACAAACAACACTACATAACCCCAATACTTTATTACAGAGACTTACTTGCGTCTTTTAGAGGTCCTTCCCAACCTATCCTCGTCAGATGAGAATGTCACCTATACTAGGAGGAAGAGTGGTATTTGTGTTATTTCAACTTGACACCTGCAGTATTGGCAGTCTCTCCATTTCTTCTAAACTTTTCACGTCAATCAAGAGACACTCTGAGCATCAGTTCCCAATCTATCAACCTCCTAGTCACTGTTGCCAATTGGTATGTGTTTACCCGCCAAACTCGGGACAAGACTTACACAAACCCGAGGAAATAAGTGAATTTAGCGTATCTATTTATAATAAATATATATATTACATAAATATTAGAATAACTGTATCATTATTGCATTACTATGACAGCTTGAATTCATGGAAACAGCTACTAAAAGGCATCGGCCTGTGTGGAAAACTCCGCTAAATTGGCAAAGATGCTCCTACTCGAGCTTTTGCAATACTTCAGCTCTTCTTGTTTATTCATTCTGCGTCATCCACTTTCTGTCGTTTTTCACTTAGCCGCAAACTGTTCTTCCACAGAGGTGGCCATCAAGGCAAGTCATAAACATTCACATTGACAAAATTTGGAATTATCTCTGCTTTTGTTCTCTCTGATTCATGTGATCTCTTATCTTGCGGGAGCTTGACTTATTGTTCATTCTGAAATGATACCTTGATTCATCTCCTTTTTCAGTCGCACTGACTGGATGAAGGCTCTAAACCTTGTCCCTTACATTTAAAAGGAAAACAGATTAGTTAGCAAGCAGTTGTCAGCGTAAATGACCACTACGATTTCTTCATTTAATCCACTTTTCAAGGTTTATGTTAAACCCATTCATTTGAAGAAGCCCTTAAAACTACCTTTGAATCAGTCATCACTAACCGGTATTTACTCCAGTTAATCAAAAGTTCTACAAGAAACTACGGATTCACTGAATAGACAAGTTAAATGAAAGCGTCCTGACTATACTCTGTTTTTTTTCTTCTTCTTCTTCTTTCGTCTGTCCCTCCCCGCCTGTGCTGTGTGCGCAAGGTAACACTGCATCCCGGGCTGTTTAAATAATATCCTATTCGAATGTTAACGATGTAATTCGCATACAGTAAATTATTAAAACAATTTTCAGTTGCAAATGTACACCAAGATATTCTTTTATTTACCTAAAACTTACACAAAGCGTAACTATTTTACAGACTGGGATGCAGTGTTATCATGCGAAAAACACCACAGACGGATGGAAAAAACAGAGTATATATAGATGGACGCATGAACAAAATTAAACTAAAATAACAACAATCACATTTCGTCCTACTCACCGTACAGTTCACAAACTCAAAATCTTCCCGGCTAGAAGGGTAAGTTCGGCGGACTTACAGGACGAATGTGTAGACTTTTCGAACTTCACAAAGACATAAAAAAGCGGCTACGCGAATCTTTGGTAAATATAAGATACGTCATCTGAAAGTTATTAAGTTTGATGACAAATTGACTGACAAAACATGCGCTTGTTGAAAGTCCACCAGATCTTTGATGTGCAGGTCTAAATAATATCAGCATTACTTTAGAAAAATGTGAATGCTATATTCTGAGTTTGTTTATTAGAACGCATTTGACAGTGTCTTCTTCTTTTCAGACCAATCCCTTCTTGGAATTTAACCAAATTCAAAGACGGTCCCAAGCCCGGAGAAACAGGGAAGGTTTGGAGTCAGGAAGGGTATCAGTCCTTGAAATATCTCTCAAACCAGTTATGTAATCAGCTCTTCAGGCAGAAACAGGTGGACGAATCTGGCAGTGTCACGCAAGAATCTTTTTAATCTTTGGCCAGTCTATCCGAAAGAGACGTTATTAATGTTTAATTGTTTGACTGAGAGGTAACTGAGTGCAACCAGCTTATGTTCCTTTCGACTAACTCCAGCAAAGGTTCTTTTAATTGACTGTAAATCCGCTATTCTTACATTGATCACTCTTGGGATTTTAAATAGTTAGCTAGCTAACTGTCCTCACTCTTCTTTCACCCATCTTACCTATCAGCTAAAAAAAGAAAAAAAATAGCTGCAATTCTATTTGCCATATCTTCTTTCATCTTGCTGCTTGATTCTTACACTTCTGTCATGTGATTCACAGGTACTATATAGCCCCAATTGTTAAGTATCTTTAAGGTTTACAAACCATTTAAGTAAAATCTCCTTCAGATGCAACGTATGAATTTATTTAGATTGACATTGCTTTATTATTGAAATATTACACAATTTACAGACCACTGCATATTTGCATGTTAAAAATATAACGTGCAGATATACTCATATTAGCATTGCTTTATTAACACACATGGCACTGCACAAAACAGCTGATGAAATCGAATTGATAATGAGAAGGCATTGCCAAAACATCTCATACACACGATAAGAAAACTAAGCAACTGATGAATGATAAGATGCCTTTATAATTGAAATATAAATTCTATCTCACGTCAATGTTTGATACTTGATGGTCAAACTAATCAAATGCGCAGGCTTAGACTACAATCTAAAAGCCAAAGATCCTGTTCTCTGCTTTGAAAGAAAGCAGACCTCTGTACTGGACTCATGGTTAGCAGAGAACGGAGCGAATTATTTGTAGTGAAACAACATAAATTCTGTAGTAATTGGTTCACCCTTATAATATACACACACGCTGACGGAAATTATGTATTATGTAAGCGGTTATGTACAGTATGGACGTACATAGCCTGATAACCCTTTGTCTTTAGATACTTGTTTCACATTGTACGTAATAGCTCATAATTCGATTTCTCATATCTCTCCGATCGAGTAATACAAGATTTTTATTTCGTTTTTTAAAAACAAACATACGTTTTCAACAGGACCGAATATACCTTTGTATAACCGATAGTTATAAACGACAACAGCCACAGTTTAACACAGCGACTAAATGCCCCAGATCAAGAAACGGTCTCCACGGTTGATCTCCTGCGCAGGGTGTCATCTAGTGGAGGAGGCTCGTTGACGCCGCAGGTAGTAGTAGATCCGACGCTTCCCTTCCTAATGGCGCCTGTCTGAGGACTCGGGTCCTGGGGAACAGCTTCGCGGGTTCTGTAAACGTTCGGCGACTGGCTCTGGGAGACTCGAGTGGAGCTTGCACATCTGAAAAGTGGGGGAAAGGTTGGCGCGGAAAAAAAAAATGTTATAGTAGATAATAGGAAATGCAATAGAGGATAAATTAATAAATATGAAAATATATATAAATTATTAAGACAAAACATACACTTTCGACCGAACTTTTGAGGTTCAGCATAGGGGTATCCTACCTCGAAAGGAAGCCCCTTTTTTCTGGTAGGCACTGATGTAGTAGTCCGTGAAGAGGATCTGGAAGACGAAGGCCAATGCTCCCACCCAGCTGGGTGATCTCGTGGGGCACGTTGCAGTCCAGGAAGATCACGGGCTTCGTGGAAACGCAAAGGTAATCAATGAAACCACCAATAAGAATCCACGGAGGATAAACTGTAAGGCTCTATTGGTTGTTATTCATGATTTCTTTCTCTGGTTTTATTTGTCACCAACGGGTGGAGAATTGCTTTATCTTTTCCCTTATTACTGGAAGTGTACTTTTCGTCCTTTTGTAACATAACTAAAGCTGCTGTTATTTCAATTTATCGTAAATGGAAGGTGAATAAAACGTTATAATGATAAGAGTTACACTGTAACTTCTGCAAGTCTCCAACGTTTCATTTTTATTTATGTTTATTCATTTGCTTGTTTGGCATCATAGTGGACAATTCCATTATCTCCTTACCATACTGTTTGGTGTTTTACTTTTCGTCGGTTTTCTGTTATTATCGAAAGTTTTTATTTTGATTTTATTGTAAATGGAATGCAAAAATAAATCGTTTTGGTACTGAAATAGTATGACGTAAGATTCGTTACAGCTTTTCAGTTTTGTTAAATTTACATATTACGTGATAAACGCAGCAATACAGAAACTGTAGTGCTTCAAGTATGACAACATTAGCTATTGACATATACGAAAAAATGACAGCAAGAAAGGTATGGAAAAAAGCTAAAACAACTTTCAATGAAGACTTTAGAAGGAAATCGACGGAAACTCACCACAAAGGAGTGCAGGAACATGGCGACGAACTGCACCATCTGAACTGTGGTGATGTACTTCTTCCACCAGAGATAAGGGCGGATTCGTGGGCCCATGGCTGCCAGGAGGTAGTACGAATACATGACGACGTGCACGAAGGAGTTCAAGAAGCCCATGAAGGTAGTGTGGCCACCTGGGATGAAAAAGGAAAATATTTTGGAGGAGAGAAATGCGCTACCCTCCTGGGTATGTTTGCCTATGAGTGAAGATTCGCGAATAATGAACAATACTTTGTTTATTTTGTGGGCATTTGAAGACAAATCAGTTTCATTAAATAGTTTTTTTCGAAAATATCAGTACGGAGTCAATAAACCTAGATGTTGTGACGCCAGTATAGGTGACCATAAATCAATCATTCAATAGTTTTGTCTGTTTGTTTGTTTCTGTTTGTTTTTTTTTTTTTTTTTTTTTTTACGTTGCATGGATTCCAACCATTGGTTATTCAGCAACGGGACCAACGGCTTTACGTGACTCCCGAACCACGTCGAGAGTGAACTATCCACCAGAAATACACATTTTTTCACACCTCAATGGAATGCCCGAGAATCGAACTCGCGGCCACCGCGGTGGCAGGCCAAGACCATACCGATCACGCCACTGAGGTGCTTTAATCATTCATTGTTGTCTCTAAGCGACAAAGGTGTGTTTTCAGCACAGTCTGTAATTCAGGTAGACCAATTATTGTTCTAACATTATTGCATTTTGTGTTGGGCTGTCAGTTAATTGATTACCAATATTTTCACTTGCGTTTTTTTTTTTTTCCAGTAAATCTTCCAGTGCTTCATTTTCACCAGACAGTGTTTTCCAGCGATCTGACATTCCAGAACCGGGAATTGTAACCTACCAGGCTGGTATCGAAGCCCAAACCAAGTGCTGACGGGCATCAGAGCGTGGTGACTGACGTGAAGGAGTGAGATGTGGTCGTACTTTTTGTGCACCACGAAGATATCTGAAGAAAAAAATGGACTTTTACTTATTTATTATTTTAGTTTTTCTTTAGATAGCTATGTCTTCACAGCTGCTAAGGTCATCTGTGCAGGGTATATTTAATTCTTTATATTGTGATCAATAGTGTATATATATATATATATATATATATATATATATAGATATATATATATCCTATTTAGCCTTTTTGAACAGACACAAGTATACCATTATACAGACCAAAAATAATGGAACTTGATTATTTGTATTAGTTTTAATTTGAAGGTAATCTAATCAAACGATGCAAAAAAACATTAAAATGACAATTTGGAAAGCCCAAAGCCAAATGAATTAAATACACACACATAAACGTCTAGAATATATATATATATATATATATATATATATATATATATATATATATATATATATATATGTTGTGTGTGTGTGTGTGTGTGTGTGTGTGTGTGTGTGTGTATTATTTGAGTAACTATTTTAAAAAGACTTACTCTATATCATAGCTCAATTGTCAGTGACCCCAGTATTACCTTAATTACCTTCTAAAGTAAATCCAAGGCTATAATTATTTTACAGGGACCCTCGTTAGTAGAAACGACTAGATGAATTTTTTTCAAACAATTACATTTTTTCGAAAATGTCAAGTTCAAATGTTCACACCAGCGTCTTTCTCCTTTAAACACCTGCCCACACTTGCAGTGCGCCCTGGGGGGAGGTCACGTGCTGGCATTAAAGGCCAGTTTATCCTAAGCCAAATCACTTTACGCACGGAATCATTTTTCAAGATTAATCTTTATACTTACGGTGTCGATGAAGTCGACTATTTTGGATATGTAGTACCAGTACGACACGTGCAAGAACTGGAATGAGAGAAAAAGAAAAATAAAAAAATATTGTCAAAAGAAAAAAAATGACATTTTCATTATTCCTCAGCAGCAAGTACTTTATTTTTCATTTTTACCTTCGTACTTAGGAGCAGCTTCGCTCTCTCTCTCTCTCTCTCTTTCTCTCTCTCTCTGTCTGTCTGTCGTCTGTCTCTCTCTCTCTCTGTCTCTGTCTCTGTCTCTCTCTGTCTCTCTCTCTCTATACACGCACACACACACACACATATATATATATATGTGTGTGTGTGTGTAAACTTTGTTAAATATATACACATGTATAAATATACATATATATGGATATATATATATATATATATATATATATATATATATATATATATATATATATATATATATATAGTGATACAAGGCACAGGGAACTACTCCAAGCGACTAATCAGAGGAAGACGGACGAAAAACCACACATCACTAGGCTGTCTTTTTTTATTATTTTGCCGACGTTTCGTAATTGTTTACAGAATTACATCTTCTGGGCTGCACATAAGAAAAAGATAAAAACATAAAAAAGTTAAAAGTATAGTCTAAAAGTTCATTTAAAATACATTAGAGTAAAAATGAAATCGATAAAAATAAAAACAACCAACCTAGAGGTGAGACAGCAAGGAACTAAATGGAAGCAAACCACCACAGTAAGAACTTATGCTAAATACAATTGACTCGCAGAAGTATGGGTGTTTAATGATGGTACGAGTTGTTTTATAAACACGACTCAAGGATTGTTAACTCTGTTGTTTTGGTAGTATGGCCGATTACACTGAAATCTTTGTTGTCAATGTAGGTTTTACATTGTTTTGCATGGTTCCTGATATTGGAGTGCTCTGGGTTGAGATTCTGCTCCCCGTGCGGAAACTAATTCCCCGAAACGTCGGCAAAATAATAAAAAAGACAGCCTAGTGATGTGTGGTTTTCGTCCGTCTTCCTCTGATTATATATATATATATATATATATATATATATATATATATATATATATATATATATATATATATATATATACACATAGTGAATATATGTATATGTGTATTTTCATTTCATTTTAGTGGAAAACATAACATAGACACTTATCTAATTATACTCGCCCACTCAATTTTGCAATAATAATTAAATGATTTAACCACTGACGTTTATACAAATGAGTAAAACAAAACCTCCAATATAATAACTTAGATTTCACGATAAACATTTTCCCCGGACGAAAAGCGATGATGTCATCGAAACGCATTATTTTCTCTTACAAAAAACGAGAAGAAAAACTTGTTAGCAAATAACGAAAAAACTTTCACAAAAAATAACCTTGAATTTGACCAAGGTGACTAGAAAATGCCGCTGTTACGTTACTCGAGATCCCTGACCTCCTTGGGAAATATGTATGTGTATATATAATATATATATATATATATATATATATATATATATATATATATATGATGTGTGTGTGTGTGTGTGTATATATATATATATATATATATATATATATATATATATATATATATATATATATATATATATATATATATATATATATATATATATATATATTTGTGTATGTGTAGAATTTTATCGTCTTTTGTTTGTGATTCTTCAATTACCTTCTTCAGGATTAAATAAATGCCTTACGAAGCAAATTATTTTCTTTCCCAAGGCCTATTTTTATCATTATTTTTTAAATTCCTAGTAAATGATATCATCGTTTAATACACTCTCCCTAATGCTCATTCATAAATGCATTCAAGGGAGCTTGGCTACTCTGGAAAACAAGATCATCATATTCGTGAATTGATCAGTTCCAAAAAAAAAAAATGGAAAATGAAAAAAAAAGATGTCTTATTACCCTCATGGAACATTCGTTAATACTATGTCGACTTTTCTGGAAAATAGCCCCTAGCCTTCTATTGTATCTTAAAGCCTCTCCTTTCTAATATCATTTATAAATTCACGATCCTTCTCATTTTTAAGATCCACTCTCTTCTCTCTCTCTCTCTCTCAGTAAGACAAAGATCTCTGCCTTTTATTTTCTCTCGCCTCTCTCCCCATACAAACCAACTTGAAAGAATCAACCACCATTTCCCTTTATATTCTCTCTTCCCTACTTCCCTCACACTTCATTCCCTACTTTCCTCATGCTTTCTTCCCTACTTTCCTCACACTTTCTTCCCCACTCTCCTCATGCTTTCTTCCCTACTTTCCTCATACTTTCTTTCCTACCTTCCTCATGCTTTTTTCCCTACTTTCCTCATACTTTCTTCCCTACTTTCCCCACACTTTCTTCCATACTTTCTTCCATATTTTCCTCACGCTTTCTTCCATACTTTCTTCCCTACTTTCCTCATCAGCTGCTACAATTTCCTTTTTCATACGTGATCAGCATTGCAAGCGTCACTTGCTCAAAGACCGCTGGGTCACCAACCTTTTGTAATTTCAAGAATTCGTTTTACATATTATCATCTGATTCACAATGTTTGTAGAGGCTCCACTATCGCTCTAGCCTTGCTTGATCTGTGATTGCCTCCGTGTGATTATATGTATACTATATACGTTATATGTATACATTTAGCCAAGGTCGTCCGCCGTGTAAAACGGCGATAAGAACCCTGCAGTGTCAAGATTAAAGAGCAATAAGTAAGGAAAAACAAGGTATGATCCGAACCTCCAACTTACGCAGGGTCGCGTGTAAAATCTACAGTCAAAAAGAGCGTTGTTTCACCAACGAAAATTTAAGTAAATACGTTATATTCTATAGAAATAATTGTTTCTGCATCGTTTAATAATGCACACTATTTTTGTTATTTCATTCTAATGAATAAATCATAAAGATCCTATCCTAAAAATTTAACTGTATATTTCACTCAACGCGAAACACTTTTCTGACATTTTCAGGGTTTTCAATAGGGCTTTCCTACCACCCTTCAACAAGAAACAACAACAGTAAGACAAACAACATAAACAGCAACAACAAAAAGGTATTCAGTAGGCTTACTCCCTGAGTAAGAGATAACTGGATTAATGGTGGTGAAGCCTTACCCCAACGGCGGATTCTGATTGGCTGGAGAAGTTGCAAGGCTCGCAGAAGAGAGAGTATGTGGTCAACCATCCGTTGGCTGAGGCCTGAGGAAAAAAAATACTAGTTTAACCATACATGAGTACTTGGTAAACAGGAATGTAGGCATATGAAGAAAACATTGCCATTCACTAGAATTTCTTCTCTTTATTTTCAGCTGCTTGATGAAGGTTCCTATCTTCTGCAAACTAGAAAAGCTATTATGAAAAATGCTGAAATAAAAGAGAAAAAAAAATAATTTTAATTTTTATAGGTTTTTCGTCTATATGACGCCTTTCATATTCGAGTGGCATATCTCCATTACCTAACGAAAAACAGGTAAACGGTATCCTGACACGAAATCCTCAATTCCCTACACAAACAAAGAATCCTTTAAAACTTACCCCGAAGAAAATCCAAAGTTTAAAGACAACCTGGAAGGCATTGTAGATCATCATGGCTACCCTGAGACCCCTGAACTGGCTGTCTGTTCCTCATGTATTTTCGGCCCTAACCACGTGACGACGGCCAAGTACGCGAGACACATCGCCAGGGTTTAGCAGCATGACTTCGAGACGAGCCACGTCGCTTGTCTCGGGTCCTTGGGCAAATGGGGCGGGCAGCCCACCGACCATGTTGCCGTAGAAGTAACACATCGTGTGATGGCAGCTGCCCATCTTCCATTTGACTGCATGCTCTCTCAGTTTGCAGCTCTGCAAAGACAACTTCTGGTTTTATTTATTTATTTATATATTTTAGAATGACTTGCGATAGATGATTCTGCAGGAGAGAGGTTTCAGGATGTGCTGGTGTCAAGGAATGTGGTTATAACATAAAAAACGTGTTTTTTTTTTTTCTTCTTTTGCAAAGCTGATTCTGACTAGCATTTTGAACAGCATATTTAAAAACGAAGGCTTTTTTTTTTTCTTTTGTGGGGGGGTTTTTTTTGACAAATACCTTAAGAAGACAAACTGGAATGCCTTCATCCGGGTGCAAAGGATATGAGTAAATACACACACACACAACATCACACACACACACACACATATATATATATATAACATTCACATGTATATATAAAGACTTACAAAATCACGAGAATTGTTTATTCGGTTTCCCTAGGGACAACTTTCGTTTTTTTTTTTCTTTCTATACCGTCTTTGGACAAGGGAATGTTGACATTTCATACGTAGACACACACACATTTTATATATATATATATATATATATATATATATATATATATATATATATATATACATATACATATACAAAGTAAAGCCTGAGTGCCACGAAGATAATTACCATCTTTATGCGTCGGTGGCAGATTGGTGGGTTGTTCAGCAAGAGGCTGGAACTTCTTCAGATTAATCGCCTCGCTACTCTCAGGCTTATCCTGGGCCCCCATTCTGACCTGCAAAGAAATTGGTCATTCAGGGGAATAATTCACCTTTGATTACTTACAATACGTTACTTATCAAAGGCCAAGCGCTAGGACCTATGAGGCCATTTAGCGCTGAAACTGAAGGTAAGAAGGTTTAATAGGTGTACCAGGAGGTAGACCTCGCAATTGCACTGTGAATTAATTGTTAGGTGAGGTGTGAGTGAGAAGGAATGATTATGAAAGGTTGTACGGTAAAAGGAATGAAAGATGTTGCAGCCAGAGGCCGAAGGGACCCTACAAAGATCCTTAATAAGTAATGCCTACAGTGCACCGCGTGAGGTGCACTGGCGGCACTAAACCCGTACAAGGACTGAAGTATTATGCGGAGGTAATATAACCTTCAAGTGACCATAGAGGTCAAAGTTTTTGTGTGAATAATTCTAATTCATTTTATAAAGATTTTTTTAATAGTTAAAAAAAAACAGGAGGGGAATCACTAATAACAAAATAACTTACTAAGACTATTTAGTGAGAAATGTCAAAATGAATTGGAAAAAGGGAAAAAAATGCTGTCATGAATTCCTGTTTTTTTTTTTTTTTTTTTTTTTTTAGTTTCTCCTGAATGAATTCTATCCGTATAAATGTAGCGATAAAACTCCGTTTATGTACGTGATTAATTTCGACCACATTCATAAATTAAGCACTATTTTGTATGTAATGTCTATGCAATTACTACGATAACCTAAGCCTTATTTTGTATGTAATGTCTATGCAATTACTACGATAACCTAAGCCTTATTTTGTGAGTAATGGCCATGCAATTATTACGACAACCGCCTTCTTTCGAATATATCACGCGTGCTCATATGTATAACAGTGATCACTCATGTATTCGTGTAGATGTAACATGTATAGTAGCGAGAGAGAGAGAGAGAGAGTGAGAGAGAGAGAGAGAGGAGAGAGAGAAATGACCTACCTTTATTTATTTATTCTTAAGCAAATTGATTCAGTTTAGCGTGATGTTCAATACAAATGGTGCTGCTTGAAGTAGTTTTTTCATGCAAATTGCCTTTCATGTGCGTTTATCAAGTGTATATTTATTACTTGCAGGCAACGACGAATGTAAAAAACACACACACACACACACACAATAGATGAGAAAAATTCACGAAATGCCACATTCCCTCCCTCGAATCCTTTCAGACGATTTTTTTTTAATTACCTATTACTTTTTTCGTTGCCCTTGTGTTTTTTATGTGAAAAAAAAATCACGATCGGGACTGATTAATTTTTTTTTTTTTTCTGTGTATGACAGCAACATTTCGCTTATGACTTGATGCATTTTAATTACGCATAAACTTTTTTCTTGTCCTTGTGGTTTTTTTTATGTAGAAAAAACATATCACGATCGTGATGACTTTTTTTTGTTTTTTTCGCTTATAACTTGATGCTTTGATACTACGCCCTTGTGCGTCCAAGCTTCATTGAAAAACCCAGGTTACCTGGTCTATGCAACCTTAGGACGTGCCTTCAAGATTAAATAAATAAAAAGAAAAAAAAAGACATAATAGAGTAAACTAAGGAACCCGGCAGTTACGTGTGAATTTTAGCTCGAGGTTTCGAGATTCTATGAATATTCGTTTTGCTGCACTTGGAGAAGATATATATATATATATATATATATATATATATATATATATATATATATATATATATATATATGTGTGTGTGTGTGTGTGTGTGTGTGTGTGTGTGTGTGTGTGTGTGTGTGTGTGTGTGATTATTTTTCGTGAGATGTAAAAGCAAAGCTTTGATTTTTCCATCGTCCTTCTTTCTGTTTTCCTTCTTCGTCGCATTTGTGTCACGTTAAACCTATCCTGAAGTTGCAAAGGATCCAGATCTATATTTAATCATTTCACCTCTCCGTCACTCCTCCTCCTACAGCCGTAGGCCTATATGTTGTCTCACTCAGCCCTAAGCACAATAGTTGCTAAATTTTGGATCAATCCTTTTGTTTGAAACTGTAAACCTATCCTGAAGCTGCTAAGGATCCAGAAGATCTATATTTTCACCTCTCCGTCACTCCTCCTCTTGCAGCCGTAGCCCTATGTTGCCTCAGCATAAGGACAAAAGTTGCTTAGATTTTGGACTAATCCTTTTGTTCGGATACTGTAAACCTATCCTGAAGTTGCAAAGGATCCAGGGGATCTATAGTTTATCATTTCACCTCTCCGTTACTCCTCCTCCTACAGCCGTAGGCCTATGTGTTGTCTCACTCAGCCTAAGCACAATAGTTGCTAAAGTTTGGATCAATCTTTTCGTTAGAAAACCACACTGATGTGACAACTAAGTCTTTGGCAGAGGATTTCTGTTCTTTCGTGTGGGTAAGAGGAAAACCTGCATTCTCTTGTGCTTGTTACAAGGATTAGAAGTCTCAAAGGCTTATTAATCCATCCGAGGAGACATCGGTGTGCTCACTTATCTCTAGGAGCAGGTTCCACTGTACAGTCACAAGCGTTCTAATGGTTTTCCTCTAGCTTTCTTTTAAACTCTTCCACACTGTTGCTTTTATAAACGAGAGAGAGAGAGAGAGAGAGAGAGAGAGAGAGAGAGAGAGAGAGAGAGAGGCAACAACAAGAAATTGCAAATTATAATCATTACCTTTTTTGACGCCGTAAATGTGTCACGACTATCTCCGGTGCTTGGTGTTCCCAGAACTGGCAGTTTCTCACAACTGAGCACTGAGGGCTGAGCCACTTTCCGTGGCTTGGAGCCTGAGGTGGAGCCACTGTTCAAGAAACAGAGCAGAGACTGTCCGACCCTTTATATAAACACTTGAGGTTGACGATCTCGACGAGGACAAAAAAATCGATATAAAAAATGGCTGTAAAAAAACATTCCAATGTCCAGAAAAGAAATTGGCAGCTTATACGAGAACAAAGGGAAAACCCTGCAGCAGAGAGTGTATTATTCTCCCAGTTTTCTGTCATTTTTTCGTTATTATTTTTTTTCCACTGGAAACGGGGATGTCTCATTGGCTGAGCGATAGAGGGTGACCTGCCGGTTGCTTCCTATTGGTGGATAGAGAGCATGAGAAAATGTGATTAATGGGAAGTTCACATCAAAGTTTGCGCGCTGCTCGATTTTTTCCCTGAGAGCTGATGTTGTAAGTTGTGGAAAGTGGGACTCAGTTTTCTAAGCTGTTATCGATAAATTAGAATATAATTACAAAATATCAGCGATATAGAACTTTGCAAATCAGCAGGGTTTCAGTAGATTTTAATGAATCTAATACGTAAGGAAAAACTAATGAACGGGTGTACCAGTTTTACGTGAGAACTACATGCGAACTAGACCATGTCAGGTTTGCTAATAGCCCGTCGTGGTGTTTTCTTCTCTAATTTTGCAACGTGAGCTTTAGCTTGCTTTTTTTTATCTCTTTAACTTTTCTTTAGCAAACCTTTTGGTACAATTATGACGAATTGCTGTTTTTAATCTTCGTGTGCCAATGCAGCAGTTTGGCAGCACTGCTGAGTAGGCTGCCTCTTTCCCAGGTTCGTCCTTCGTACTACTACTAATTGTAGAACGATGACTACTCAATATACCTTTTATTTTCAATTTTTGTCTATTATTCTGGTTTCAGAATTCTATTTTAGCTTTGAAATAGCTTTTTTGCAGCAACTCCCGAACCCAGATCTGTATGGCAGGTAACATCATACCTTAGGAGTAAACACTTTTACGTTCAGGATCTGAGTTGGCGGTTCAGTAATGCTTAGCACTTTCTCTCTCTCTCTCTCTCTCTCTCTCTCTCTCTCTCATATCTCTCTCTCTCTCTCTCTCTCTGATATAGGATTAATGTGCCTACCAAATTTATCTAAACTTATTTGAAATATTGTCGTAAAAGCACAGGGGATTCTGCAGTTTGATTTCTGGTGTGGTAGAGCCAGAGCTTCTATAAGCCTACAGGAGCTTAATCCTTACATTCTCACTCCTACATAACAATTCGTATCTATATTTGTCCTTTAGGATGGTAGTGCCATCAATGCACTTCACGTGGTGCACCGTAAGCATTATTTAAGGTTCTTTACAGCGTCCCTTCGGCCCCTAGCTACATCCTTTGCTCAAAACTTTTAATCCAATTTCAAGTCCAATTCCTTATCTATATGCAGAGGTTTTCTGGACACTTCAAACACTGCTCGCAAAAATAACCACGCACGTTTGTAAAATCTTGTGTGGTTCCTCACTGGACGAGTGGATTGCAAAATCGCCTCTCGATTTGGTAGCCGAGTTCGTTCCACGTCTGCTGCCGATGCGGAAACATGAATTTATTTCTGGTGATTAAAAACTCATTTCTTTCCGATCTAATGTGGCGGGATCTCACAGTAAGCTGTAGGTCCCGTTGCTAAGTAACTAATTGTTTCCCAGCTACGTAAAATAAACAAAAATATAATCCTTCGGGCCATCAGGAGAGCTATTAATCAGATGAGTGGTCTGGTTCAAATGATATATACTTAACTTAGCAACAACGTAAACTTAATTTAGCAACAACGTAAAACAACGACATTAGTAATCGCTTTGAGCCGTCAGGCATGTTGCATAATTTTCATTTCCTGACCTAGAAAGCAATTTTGACAGATTATCTCTGTCCAAATATAGCATGAGGTCGAAAAGTTGAGAGATGTATCCATGTCTGAGAAATTGCATTGCTATGCAACAAACAACTTCCTTATTCCTTTTGCATAGTCTCTAGACCATTTTGTGTGTGTGTGTGTGTGTTCTGATTAACCGAAGATGTTTACCTTCGCAAGCTACATTCTGCTTGTGCCAAATTTATAGAAAGAGACAGACAAACAGACCGACAGAAACAGAGAGAACGCCAAAATAGTAGTTAATATTCACTACTATCACAATCAAGTTCACTTCACTTGCACAAAATGAATGAAATGAAATCATTTATTTTGTCAAATGATTCATTTCCCAGCCGTAAATAAAGTTAGAGTAATAGAGAATAACATAACGCACAATACGTTATATTTTGTGATGTAATTTTGGCAATCGTTATTTCTTATTCGCACAAGCATAATGTAGCGTGCGAAGGTAAACATATACAGGCTAATCAGTGTAAAAAACAAAAAAAAAAAAGTCTAGAAACTATGCCAAAGGAATAAGGAGTGTGTGTTGTATATCAATTGCAATTTCTCAGGCATGGACACCTCTCTTTTTCGACCTCATGCTATGTTTTAGACAGATAATCTGTCAAAATTACTTCAAGGTTTAGGAAGGCTCAGTGGCTAACTGACTTGCTATAATTAACCGTGGAGGTAAGAGGGGACTCCCCCTCTCTCAATATATATATATATATATATATATATATATATATATAATATATATATATTGAGAGAGAGAGAGTGAGCGCAAAATAATAGTTAATATTCATTATTAACATAATCAGGTTCACTTCACTTGCACAAAATAAAATCAAATTGAATAATTAATTTTGTCAGTAGAACCATTTAAAGATATATATATATATATATATTATATATATATATATATATATATATATATATATATATATATACAGAGAGAGAGAGAGAGAGGTCTCTCTCACCCTTATGCTTAATTAGTCACTCAGCTGTTCTCACGAAGCTGCTTGATGATGTCTTGGTCACATGTGTCTAACAAGCAGAAAACACGCGTTAAACATGGACTACTCTTCACGCTTCAGAAGAGAGAGAGAGAGAGAGAGAGAGAGAGATAGAAAAGCGTTTTAGAGGAAAGTATGTTTTTCATTTCTTTAATGGTTTTTTGTTATCAAAATTGCAGTCATTTTATAAGAATATACTGCTACTTCATGTGGTGAGAGAGAGAGAGAGAGAGAGAGAGAGAGAGAGAGAGAGAGAGAGAAAGTCTTTACTGAATAAAAGTGTACCACATTTTTTAAAGTGCAATGAAGACGTGTATGTATGATTCTTTTTCGCGGGGGGGGGTAGTCAGTATTCTATTCTTATAAAAATTGAATAATGTGTATTTTTATTTGTACTGAAAGTAGAAAAACTGTTTGCGATATATGACTGAATTTTTATGAAATTTCGCTCAGTATTAGAATAAAAAAATACCTGTTTTTTTTTTACCCATTTTATCTGAATATTCCTTCTTCAACCCTTTCTGCGATCCACTAAAGTCGACTCTCCACCAGGTATACTGATTTACCAATTTTGGGAAAAGTTAAGTGTTCTTATTTAGCGCTCAGAATAAAACGGCTGTAGATTTCTTCTATCAACCAGTTGAAAAAAGACTGAAGGTTATTAGTGTCCAGGTACCCAAACAATTCCGGGTATCTATTGTAGTAGACTCCACTGCCCCAAAATCTGCTTGTGACCCTGCCCTTTCTAATACCCGTTCTCGCTGGGGCATGGAGGGGAGAGACTCCCCAATTAACCTAAAAAAAAAAAAACTAGCCCCTTAGTTAAACAAACAAAATTGGGTCTCATTAACAACGAGAAACACGGCATTGCAACACGCATTCCTGAGCGCGCTTCTGCAATCATGCATTACGCAAGCACGCAGAGCGGCCGATGGTTTCAAGAGGAAGTTTTTGTGTTGAGAAATTCAAAAAATCTGGGATGTGATCTTTAAATGAATTTTTAATGTTATGTCTCTTTTGTAAGCGCCTTTTCACGGTTGAGGTTTGATTAAAAGTTGAATGGACGTTGTTATTTCTCAATATAAGAATTTTTTTATATGAGTTTTAAATCGAAGGTAATAATCATCATTTTTTTACTTTAAAAGTCTGATTTATTACTTCAGGTTCAGACGAGTGCGTTTGATAAAAAGGCCTATAATAAATCCGTATTTTTGATGAAATAAAAGGTTTTGGACGATGTATGTTACAAAATGTATCTATCATCCTTTTTCGAACGAGATATTTTAAAGGTTTAAAAATCAAACGACAGAAAAATAAGACACACAATGACCTTAAGTTTCCTGGAAGTTTATTGCATGAGTCCATTTTTTTATATATATAAAAAAAGAGAAAACGCTAAAAAAAATTAGACATTAAAACAACCCAAGATAATACAGTCATTTCTGGTTTTTAGTAGACGCTAGATTTGTTCGCAATGATAAATTCTGACTTTCGAATGCTGCTAGAAAAAATTATAAAAAAACCACACACACAAAAATCTTTAAAGTCGAAAATGGCGTGTCGTATTTGAGTCAATCTCGTGTAAGTTTTTCCTCTCCTCTATTCATATCTTTCATAATGATTCATTCATAACTTTACGGATGGAAAGACTAGGTGATGTAGTTGCCTTGGGCAGTGCTTGGGTAGGTAACCGCTTAATCTTTTGTTGGTCATCTGTGATGAGCTACGTAGACATGGCTAGCAACTCATCCCACTAAACACTGCTGGGAAACTTACGAAAGATCTTACGAGTCACAATAAGGCGTGAGAACCGAACAGAATGAGTAGCTTTCCGAGAACATAATACGGATAAAACCATGCGTAGTTTATGCTAATTTTCCACATGTAAATAACACAAGGTGTGATCCGACCTCCAGCTTACTCGGGGGACGCGTGCTAAAATCTATGGTCAAATAGAGGGTTGTTTCCCCAACGAATATTAAAATAAATGCGCTATATATTATGAGAAATAATTCTTCTGTACTGTTTAACATGAGCATTATTTATTTTTTTACATTTTCATTCTAATAAACAAATCATAAATAATGTATCCTAAAATCTCTGTATCTTTAACTCAACACAAAGCACCTTTTTCAGACCTGTTTAGGCTCTTACATAGAGCTGTCCTACCCCCCCCCCCACCCCCCCACCCCCAACAAGAACAACAACAGCAAGATCAACAACAATAAAGTGGTTTTAAGGCTTACTTCCGAGTAAGCTATAAGCTTTATCGTATTGGATTGTGCTTGACATAATGTATATAATACTTTCTGATATACTGCTTATTGTGTAGATACACAGACACACATTGAAGAAGTTTCAGAAACAAAACACTCCTGATATAAGGAAATTCACTTAGATAAAAAATAAAAAATATATAAGCGTCATCATGAAATGAGCTGTTCCCACTGGCCATTGATTTTCATCTACTGAAATTTTTTTTACTAGCTAGACAATGTTTTTTTATTTGACCTCCAAAGGCAAACTAAAAAAATTAATGAAAAAATTCATCAAAGCTGCGAAACTCCGGAAACAGTTTGTCGATGTTGTTCAAATTCTTGGGAATGATTTGAGGTTGTCTGGCGTTGTGGCTTTCAAATTTCCGTATGGTTTCCGAGTATTCCTTCGTTTGTTAATAAACTAATATGTCTTATCGGTTCTGCTTATTGCTTCGTTCGTTAATAACTAATAATATGTCTAATGGGTTCTGTGTAGTGCTTCGATCGTTAATAACTAATATGTCTTATGGATTCTGAGTAGTGCTTCGTTAGTTAATAACTAATATGTCTTATGGTTCTGTGTATTACTTCGTTTGTTAATAACTGATATGTCTCATGGATTATGAGTAGTGCTTCGTTGTTAATAACAAATATGTCTTATGGTTTTCTGTGTATTGCTTCGTTTGTTAATAACTAATATGTCTTACGGTGTCTGCGTATTGCTGCGTTCGTTAATAACTAATTCGGCTTTGCTGTGTTTATCGCGGTAATTAGCCTGTGATTTCTGTGTGTTTATCTCTTTAAATTATAATGGTTATTTTAATTAACATATTTATCGAGGCATTAGCTATGAAACAGGCCATTTATGCGGTTGATAGTTGCTATACGCACGAAAATCATATTTAATAATTACAATATTCACTTGAATAAATGGAAATATCTTATCTACCAAAAATATACTGGACAAGTTTTAATTTCCACTTTCGGGAATGTGTATTATCACAGGGTATTTTGATAATATAGTATGTGCAGATGGAAGAAAACTTTCTTCTTTTGCACATTTAAGTAAACAGTTAGTAGATCAAATAAACGTAGCAATACTGACGTCTTGTTAAAATAGTTGTAAGTCGGTAGAGCAAGTGTAGCCGCAGAACAGGGTAATAATTAAATGATAATTAAGCTAGCTGAACAAAAACGACATTATTACAACGCTAAAATGTTGGGAGCGGGGGACGGGAATCGATTTGTCTAAAGCCAAAGACAGGAATCTGTAACGAGGAACTATCTCGTGACACAGAAAGTTAGCAAGATTGTTTGTTTGTTTGTATAGTGTTTTTACGTTGCATAGAATTAATGGTTATTCAGCAACGGAACCAACGGCTTTACGTGACTTCCGAATCACGTCGAAAGCGAACTTCTATCACCAGAAATACACACCTCTCACACCTCAATGGAAAGCCGAGAATTGAACTCGCTGCACCGAGGTGGCAGGCCAAGACCAAACCGACCACGCGACTGAGACGCTAAGCAAGATTAGGATCTACTAAACAGTACCGTATGAAAATTACGTCTAATGCAGCTAGGGAGCGGAAGGATGCTGCAAAGAGCCTTAAGTACTGCCCACAGTGCATTGGTGGTGAGGTGCACTGACGGCACTAGCCCCCGTAGGGGGAAGGATGTTGAAATACTCGTACATATGGTTAAGATGACCTAGTATATATATATATATACACAGGAAAATCACTTCCCCACAGAGATAATACAACAACACAAATGGTCAGTTAGGTAAGGACAACAGAACTCAGCTATTTTCAACTATACAAATGAACATAACAATAGAATAAACTGGAATTTGTCACGTATAATTTATAGCAGCAACTGCCGGTACAAGAGTCAAATGATGGAATCGTCATAAATAAAAGCGATGCAGGTAGATCATCTCAAAAGAGCATGGGATTCAGATGTGATCGACAAGATATTCATTCAGCCAAAGCTTAAGAAGATTAAAGGAAGATTATCGTGGGGGTGACCTAAATTGGCATACCTGTGGATGGACCTCTCGGAATAAATACCACCTTGTCTGTAAACTTTTCTCATTCATCTACCTGAAGAGGGAGACAGCAGTCTCTGAAATAGAGTATTTTTCTTTCTATATTTTGGTGTTTTTATGGGCTCCTTTATAGATGGAATTATATATATATATACTATATATATATATTATATATATATATATATATATATATATATATATATACATACATATATATATATATGTAAAGACATAGGGTTTTGATTAATAATATATTGTTCGTGCATTCTCTGTAACCTGTGGAATGTGGAGGACAGGGCAGAGTAACGACCTGAGGGTAGCTGATCAATGAGTTTCTAGGGGATGGCGTGAGATAAAAGTGCTTAGTTCGTCGAGTCAATGTACGACAGTTTATGAACTCTTCCCAAAGTGCCTTTGTGAAACTAGATGCAGCTAGAACCGCGAGGCGCTAGCGAACTGTGTGTTCGTATGTGCGTGTGCGCCTCTTTCTGTTAAAAGCGTTCATACCCAAAACCTATGGGAGGGATTTTGACAGAGGGCTTCGAGTCATAGGCAAAGATGCCGTGGCATTCGCCGGGGGAGCTTTTTTGTGACAAAGTGTTTAGTGTCCGGTTGGGAAATGGGTAAGTGTTACCTTTACTTTAGCCAAAGGGGTGGCTTGTTGATATATGTAAGATGTTCCATTTTATTAACTTTGTCTTTAAACTTGTGTGTGTACTTACCAGAATGTGTTCTGTATCTTTGGCAGATGGTTTCTGGATTTCTGTGGGACAGAGTTCCCAGGGAAAGGTGTGACCTTTTGGGTGACTTGACAATGAGTTGTTTTAAGTTAGTCTGTAAGACTGGATTACTTAGTTAATCGACTTAATTTAGTTATTGTAAATAAACGTTATGTTATGATGCAACTCTCTCATTTTCATTACCTGTTAGAATGGAGAGAAAGAGGTGGAGAGAGAGAGAGAGAGAGAGAGCCTGTGTGTGGGGGTCTGCCTTCCGTTTCGTGTCCACGCTTACCGTATGAAATACATGGAGGTTTTCCCATGTAATAGTGGTGGCAGACGGTTAAAGAGGGGATATAAAAAGTTTTCTTGCTTTTCTATGCCTAGGAACGCCAATGTAGAGATGGTTGGCCAGTTAGGAAAATAAAAGGGGTAGAGAAAATGTCGTCCGTGGGATGGGGGGATGAGGGAAGAGTTTCTATTTAGGGTCATCAAATTTGCTCGTACCAGATTCTTAGGGTGGGAGTCGGGAGACAAGCAAACTCAGTCTAGTTGTAAGTGAGTGTGCTAGTGGTCATCTCACCGGTTTCGCTTTGTATTTGCCGACGAGATTGATACGCGTTTTACGAAGAAGAGAAATTTCCGAGTGCTTTTTCTCCCATTATGAGAGTGGTGCGTGTTAAACTATTGTTACAAAAAAGGAGTGGGTTTTGTTTAAATATTTCAGGGTTATGGGATTGGTTCAAGAGGTCAAAAACAATTTTTTCTATCCCCATAGTGAAGTGTTTTTTTTATTTGCACTGGTATAATAGACGTAGCATTCGTTCTTTGTTTAAAACATAGGAGTGTATTTTCTATGCATGGGAAACTGTGCTTAGAAATATATATATATGTAATATATATAATATATATATATATATATATATATATAATATAATATATATATATATATATATTATGTCTACATATATATATATATAATTATATATATGTAAATATAATATATGTATA
>NC_087200.1:180832325-180874825 GCF_015104395.2 Macrobrachium nipponense | reverse complement strand
AAGCTTACGAATTTAAATCGGTTTCTCTGAAGAGATGATGATGAGGAATTTCCTCCTGAAAATTTACATCAATTTGTCTGTTTTTTCTCAAAACAAGACCAAAAGGCTGACTATAAAATAGATGTATGACTAATCGTCTTGTCGTACAGAAGAAACTCTAAGTAGTTCAACCAGTTAGGAAATTTTCATATACGTAAATTACTTAAGAATTCAGGAAGGAAAATTGAAAACATAACTGAAACAGACTGAAACTCAAACGGAAATAAAAAATAAAGAAGAAGACGGAATTAGTGATACGATAGTAATACGATAGTTTTACTTCAGTAATCCACGGGAATTACGACCCTAGAACTTAGAGATCAGTTAAGATTCAGACTTAGTTACACCTTTAAAGAAAGCTAAAGTTACCCACACACACACACACACACACACACACATATATATATATATATATATATATATATATATATATATATATATATATATATATATATATAAACTAATATCCTAAGTGCTCAAGGGACACTGATGTCACAGTTCACCACAGGCTGTACTTTTAGGATGAGGCAAGAGAAGATAGACAGAACTGACCGAGAAAGAGGTAACTTCTACCGAGGAATGAAGTATATCTCGTGACTAAGCAAGAGGTAGCGTGCAGTGAGGGAAAACAGGGCGTAATCCGACCTCCAGCTTACTCGATATTAAATATAATTGTTCTGTACTGTTTAACATCCATTTATTTTCTATATTTTCACTCTAATAAATAAATCGTAAATATCCTATCCTACAATTCCTGCATCTTTAACTGAACGCTAAAGACCTTTTTCAGACCTTTTTAGGCTTTTCCATAAGTCTTTTCTCTCCCCCACCCCGCCACCAACATGGAAAACAACTTCAAGAATAACAACATCAGTAAGAACAGCAACAGCAACAACAAATTAATCTATAGGCTTACTCCCAGAATAAGCGAAAACAAAAGAGGAATGACTTAGGTGGGAAAAGGAGTATATCAATTTTGGTGATAAATGTTGGCTTTCGTTTTTTTTTTTCCTTTAAAGATGTTTTTCTTGACGATGAAAGATGAAGGGTTTTGAGGTACGAGAGATATTTTGCGGTATAGAAGAGACAGGTCACTTACAGAGATTAATTTTGCGTTAAGAAAAAGTAGATTACTGAGGGGCCAGCATTGTTTTCTACCAAAATGTAATAAATGAAATTGTTCAATAACCTCTGGATCTCATTAGCCAAAAATATAATTTGCTTATGATGATTGTTTTGGCAACGTTACGGAACTGGAGAGAATAAACAAAGCAATAAATGCGGTAATACAGAAGAACAGACACAGGGGAGAGAGAGAGAGAGAGAGAGAGAGAGAGAGAGAGAGAGAGAGAGAGAGAGAGAGAGAGAGAGAGAGGCTGAAGGTCGTACCAATGATATACATATTTTTTTATTAAAGATAAAGGATAATCACCGGGACTTTATACAAGAAAACAATGGAAACAATAAGGTAAATCGCGAAAGACCAAGATGAGAAAAACAAAACAAAAACCAAACAGACAAAAAGCAGGAAAAAACGAGGTAAGGAGAAACTGTCCCATAAGCTTTGAAAAAAAAAAAATAAATAAACTCTTGAAAAATCAAATTTACTTTTGAACAATGAAAAACATATATAGGGCAGAATACGTTGGCGGAAGCAGGCCACAGCATATGGAAAGACAGGGTGACAAGGAGATAGTCAGTCATCAGGTGATGCCTTTATTGCCGACGCGTTTAGTAACATATAGTTACCTCACATACATAAAAACAAAGCAATTTAAAAAGCACATACTAAACTAGAACCTTGAAGACTGAATGATTCGGAAAGGAGGGAGAAGCAGCGAAGAAAACCGGCTTAAGCCAGATACAACTGCGCTGAGGAGGTGTGTGAGTTCAACTTGGGCACTACCTGCTTAACAAATAACGACTAAAATAAACGGATTGTTTGACCCAAGACAGGGAAGTCGGCATATTTGATGGTGGTTTTACAAATTTTTGCATGACTTCTGATATTAAAAAATTTAGGACTGGACACACCTCAGCCAGTATGATATATATTAATATATATATATATATATATATATATATATATATATATATAATATTATATTAACACTCGCAAAGAAGTTACTAACTGACCAAAAACGTACATACACGTAATTAAGAGATAGGAGACAGGTTGTAGGAATTTGTGGGGATTAAAAACGGGAATTTGTGGGATTGAAAACAGGAATTTGTGGGGATTAAAAACGGGAATTTGTGGGATTGAAAACAGGAATTTGTGGGGATTGAAAAGGGGCATTTTTAGGATTGAAAACAGGAATTTGTTGGGAGTGAAAATAGGAATTTGTGAGGAATGAAAACAGGAATTTGTGGGGATTGAAAACAGAAATTTGTCGTGATTAAAAATGGGAATTTATGGGGATTGAAAACAGGAATTTGTTGGGAGTGAAAATAGGAATTTGTGAGGAATGAAAACAGGAATTTGTGGGGATTGAAAACAGAAATTTGTCGTGATTAAAAATGGGAATTTATGGGGATTGAAAACAGGAATTTGCGGGATTGAAAACGGGAATTTGTGGGGAATGAAAACAGGAATTTCTGGGGATTAAAAACAGGAATTTGTGAGGATTAAAACAGGAATTTGTGGGGATTGAAAGCAGGAATTTGTGTTGATTTAAAACAGGACTTTGTGGTTATTGAAAACAGGACTTTGTGGTTATTGAAAACAGGAATTTGTGGGGATTGAAAACAGGAATTTGTGTTGATTTAAAACAGGACTTTGTGGTTATTGAAAACAGGAATTTGTGGAGATTGAAAACAGGAATTTATGGGGATTGAAAACAGGAATTTGTGGGGATTGAAAACAGGAATTTGTGGGGATTGAAAACAGGTACTGGAATCGGGAGTGACGAATGCTATATGAAGCACAAACTGCAACACGAGCAACCTGTTATCCTTGTCTAGCCCAGGCCCAAATAAAACTAGAAATCTATCCGTGACGGAGAAGAGAAGCTGCTGATACTGGTGAGAGCAATTGTTAAAAGGAGTGTTGGAAGTGACTGCTGACGAGAGGAAGGTGTTGAGGGCAAATGGAAACCATGGAGATGGCTCAATAAATCTTAGTATGGATGTATAAAGAATGACATGGTTGGTTCATATATATTTTCCATATCAACTGGAATATATATATATATATATATATATATATATATATATATATATATATATATATATATACATACATTATCGTAGAAACCTTCTATCCTCAGTAAAATAAAAAATAGATAAAAAAATAAATAAATAAAAAAAACTTACGTATCTGCACCGTGCATTACATAATCAGTATATAACAATAATTATGTCTGAACAGTGTGACAGAAAACTTTCTTTCTATATGAATACCGCGACAGTTCATAGTTTCTGGTGCATAAAGATTTGCACGCAGAAGTTTGCTCAGCTAGAGACATTTTTGTTATACAAAAAGCTCTTATTAATCATATACAACTGCATCATTGTGTCTCTATTCCATTCGGCACTAGAACGAAAATAGTTATCTTGCCCTAAAAAGATCGATAGACTCACGTAGATACAGTCTCGTGGAAATCAAGGCAAAAGGTAAAAGAGTGAATTCCAGATCAACTAGGAAAACCAAAGAAACAGTCACCAAATCAAGCAGACCAAGGACTGACTGCCGAACTCCAAGGAGTGAACATAGGAGGTTGTCAGTGATGGACTGATGGTTGGTGCAGCACATCCTCTACGGCGAAGGATCATATCCACCAGCTCAACGATAAACGCACGCGAGTGATAGACAAAACGGTAAAAACTGCGTCTGAGGAAGCAGAGAACTTGACTGAGTTACGTCACCCCAATCACGACTGTCTAGAGGTCAGTGATCACGGAAGAAGGAAGCGTCATTCGAGAGTGAATGTGAATGACAGAACGTGTGAAGTGAAGAAAGAAGATAGATGACTGACTCATCGGCAAGGCGGTAACGAAAGATGGTGGGAAGCAAGCAGAAGCCAAACTGCCTTCCCTCTAGGTAGATTGTAATTGTATAGAATTCCCCCGGCGTGGAAAATTTCTGAACTATTAGGCCAATGACCGAACTTCACTTGCAAATAAGCTTTCGAGTCTCCAGTATTTGTTGCGTAAAAAGTGTATCAATAACCAGATCAAAGAGTTGGTGTATTTAATCTGCGTCTTCGTCAATAGACATTAAATTCTGTAACACTAGCAACTGCTGAGTAGTTGTTTGCAGGGAAAAAGCTGATATTGATATTAATAAAATCTATACAGCCATAGTCAAAATAAGTTAATGTTTAGCGTAATTTTTCAAGTATTTTTTGTTGCAATATTCCCAGTCAATTGACTCGGAGAAATCACGTGTTTGTTAAGACAAAAAAAACTGTACAACAAAACAAAAAAACCAAGTGATAGAAAGAATCTAGTCTGACAAACTCACCGCAGATAGAAATAGGAAAGAAGAAACAAATAAAGGAAAAGGAAAACTAGAGTATTATCATGACCAAGCGTATTTTTAATGGATGACAGTAAGCTTTCTCATACCCTGACAAAGCACGTCATCCAAATGTCAGTCAGTCAGTCAACCAAGTACGTAAGACTATATCTGGAATATCACGCCGATGCTTCTAATTCAAAATTACAGTGTTTTAGCTGTAACAGCCCTTCGTGACGTCACGATCTCAACCCAAGTTAAAGGTGAACTACATGGTCGGGTTATTATAGAATATGCTTCACCGCCTTACAGGTTGTTGAACTTTCCTGTGCATTAGATGACTCGCGTTTATAAAACGCAGGTGTTGGTATACGAACTGAATTACTCTCTCTCTCTCTCTCTCTAGAGAGAGAGAGAGAGAGTAATTCAGATACAACCCATCCCATTGTGGGAACTTAAGAACTAAAGAGATGCAACACATCCCACTGTGGACACTTCTTTGCATTCAAGATATGTGACACGTGGAATAAACTGCCACCAGAAGTTGTAGTAAACAGCAACAGCGTGGAAGAGTTTGAAAGAAAAGCTAGACAAAATCATCAGGACACTGTGAATGAACACTAAAACCTCCAACTACAGATAAGTGAGCGCACGATGTCTCCCCGGATGGACTAACAAGTCTTTGAGACATCCTAATCCTTGTAACTCCTTGTATCTCTCTCTCTCTCTCTCTCTCTCTCTCTCTCTTCTCTCTCTCTCATGGTTACTGGAGATTCTGTTTACTATGACGCACATCTCTAACTGAAAACTATTTGACAACTATGTACCATCACTCAGCCATCAAAGTTCAAAGAGCGTTTGTTACTGTCATATGATTGATTCAGTCATCAGTCACAAATCTTGCCGTTTACCATCGAGAAAAGAAACAAGAAGTTTACATCTGTTAAAATGAAAAACAATGAATATTTTGGAGGTACTGCATAATATATGAAAAATAGGTCTGCAAGCTAAAATAAACAATGAAATATGATTCAAATTAACTCTATCACTTCGTAAAAAATAATATCATGAAGATACTGCATGGGTTATGAAAAACAGACTTGAAAGCGAAAAATGCAATGAGATATATTCAAAGCGATTCATCACTTCACAGTCGAAAACTGCCAACTCACTGAGTGAGAAAATACATTGATTCCTTCTCCTGACTGAGGTGCACTGAATAACCACGTGAAACGATTCAGGCTATGAATATATCACACACCGCTGATAGTCTGATCTCCTTGCCGACTTCTTCAGGCGAAATTCTTCTGCGCGCGATTGGCATGATTCTGTTGTGCTTTACAATCGGCTGGGGTTATTGCATAATTAACAAGTATATCTATACCCATTCAAGTCTATATTGATTCTCTGGTCACGAAGAAACCCTTCAAGCAAATCCCGGGAAACATGAAATCATTGCCTCGATCCTCGGCTGCTTGTAAATTCGAGTCTCGTCTCTGCTTTAGGATGCGTGACGTCTCTACCAAGAATGCAAAAGGGAATCCGCATCTTCCTCTGCTTCTCCTGAGGTTTTCCCATCCTATACGTCAGCACTGCTTTGTGACATCTCCAAACAATGCTCAGAAATTTCATCACCGGCGCTCTGGAGGGAGGGAGGGAATGGCTTTTAGGAAGGATTCAGATAACGAAAGGCTTAAAGAAGCATATAAAAGATACAAATCATGAGCTTCAACATTTCACAAGGTTTAGATCCTGTTAGCCTACAATTCAACCTGATTTTCCAGACGTTATACATATACACATTATATATATAATGTATACACACACATGCACACATATAGAATATATATATATATATATATATATATATATATATATATATATATATACATACATACATGCATACATACACATACATACACATATATGAAGTGCAGATGTTCACCTTCAACCTTAGCACAAGAAGACTGTAACAAAGCACTTGTCCTTCTTGAGAAGCGGGACGCAAACCTACAGGATATGACTTTGGGAAATGCCCAGCTACTCTGAAACAGGAATTTTTTTTTCATCAGCTTTTGCAGAACGATTATCTCCTAGTTCCGCCTTCTTAGAATCTATTTTTGTACAACTCAGCATTAATAAAAGACCTCAGGAATTGGGAAAATGTAATAACTAAGTGATGATTCTCTCTCTCTCTCTCTCTCTCTCTCTCTGTGAAAATGCTTGCTCTTTCATATCGCTTTGTACAAGCTTCGTTGAACGACAGAAATTTTACCCAAGTCGAATCAAAGATAATTACTTAGGGACCAAAAGCAGATAGTACGAAGAGTGTTTATCTCGTTAAATCGTAATAAAAAATAAAATACATTAAATCTGTACATTATTCCAAAACAATAAAAGTAAATAATGATTAATTCATTTCCTAGTTAAGCTTTTTACTAATTTTACCCAAGATTTGATGCGATTTTTAAAGATTTGAAATTCACCAACTTCAAGTCCTCACTTTTTCATTTGCTGGAACATGTAGTTGAATGGAAATTATTATCCAAGACAAAATTAATAATGTCTTAACGTCTCTGGAATAAAGATCATGTCCATTAAAAATATAAAATAAAATAATTACAACGCATTTATATACGTCCAAATTCGTTTGTAGGATTTTCTTTTTTCTTTTTTTTTATCGTTCTCTCTTGCTCTATTTTTCTGTGCCTTTTTTGTAACGACAGAGGTCACGGATTGTAAAAAAAAAAAAAAAAAAACTGATATTACTCACGACCGTTTTTCGTCTGCCTGTAATATTATGTGCGTTTGTCTGCCCTGCAAGTGTCCTTTAGCCGGTGAAAGATACATAGGCGTACGTTCAGAAGTTTTCCAGTTTGTTAATATACAGAATTAGACTGGACAAGATTCTTACATGCAAGTATACTGTTACCTCGTTTAAGCATACACATTTACACATATAAAAGGCTTGGGAGGGGCCCTTAGAGCTACTCCAAAAGTTTCATATACAAATATACAAACATTTGTACATACATACACACACACACACACACATATATATATATATATATGTATGTGTGTGTGTGTGCGTGTGTGTTTGTGTGGGCGCGCGATGTATTTATATACATCGCGCGCCCACACAAACACACACACACGTAATTAGCCCTATCACCATCACAGACAAAAAAACAAAACAAAAAAAAGCGCATATTCTTCAGAAAATGATAAACAAAATGACGAGACAATCAATGAGCGAAAAAGGAGCAGAGCGTGAGTGCCTTTTGAGAGGCGGTAAAAGCAAAGCCTAATCCCCAGCCTTTAAAAATGCCTTCCTTCGGAGGATATCAAGATACCATTTCGAAGGTCGCCTAAGAAGCCGATCCTCTGGCACGGCCTCCTGTCAGGACTGGAATTGATCCTGTAGGACCCAGTGGGAACGATTCTATTTTTTTTTTTCAAGTTTTCTTTTCTCTGTTTTAATAATGTTGTATTTGAGCCATTAAATAGATCTTTTTTGTCTTTTCTCTTCAATTTTCCACCTAACAGTCTAACAGCTCGAGCCTTTGGTGTTTTCAGACGTTATGCTGATGAACGCGCACATCCCATCTCTCTCTCTCTCTCTCACATAGCAAACCAATCTCGACCCATCCGTATTTAGACATTATGTTGATGAACTTGTATATCCTGTGTGTGTGTGTGTGTGTGTGTGTATGATTGTGTGTGAGCGCGCGCACGCCCCTGTGCCTTCAACTACCGTAGTCTTTTTGATATTTATCACCGATGCAGACCATCACAGTATGCCGTGTACCTCCGCGTAGGGATGTCAGGTTTTACAGGCAACTAACAATAAATAAATAAATAAATAAATAAATAAATAAATAAATAAAAACTCAACCCAAAAAATTAAAATTAGAAAAAAAAACTCAACCAAAAGCAATCAAGCTTTTGATTAACACCATTAGCTAGAGGGTTCCTGCAATCTCTCAGGCCACGATGAAAACAAATTCGTGCCTCAGGCACCAATGAACAGCGGAAGCGAATAAATCTTAATGTTGGTATTAACTTGAGTGTTTTTGAAAGTCGAAAGTGTCAGTCACACCATATTCTATCTATTTACAGATTGACGGTCCATCAACAATTCTGTTGCTGGATATGCAACTGGAATATTGACGCAGATGCGAGACCAACGAAGTGAGTCACTTCGACGCGGACATTAACCACACGTGTAGTTTGCTTGTTGACTATGAATTAATTCACTCTCAGGGAAACATGATTCGTTTCTCATTATACTGAATCACCTTCCAGATCTGAATTCTACTTCGGATATTGTTTATGTGCCTATTCTTTTATTTACTTTTAATTCAATTTCTAGATTTTATTTTCAATAACCGGTAACATCGCCAAGATCCTCAATGCAGTGCAAACCGCATTAAAATCAAGTGGCTATTGAGAGAATTACGCAGTTAGCGCCAACATGAAACGCCAGGTGGGTACGAATTAAGGTTAAAGCTATATCTCTTAATATTAGGTATAAACTCAAGCAAAATGCAGCTAAACGTAAAAGAATGAACATCGTTCAACCCGAGTTCCGCAAATTCCTCGGAATCCGTCGCGAGATTGGCGGCAAAAAAACCAGACTAAAAGTTATTCAAAACATTTATATTTCTACACAAAAACTCGAAAGAATAGCTTTGGCATTAACCTCGACTAGATGACAGCATGATTTGCGTTCATATCACAATTGGACTTCACCTAAATAAAAACTAAAGCATGCAAGACACCGATGACATAATTGCACCCCTTAATAATTAGATGAAGCCAGAGAAAAATACTTTCTTTTATTTTCTATTTATTTATTTTTTTATGGATTTTTGGGGGAAATGGACAAGACTCTTAAATGACGAACAAATTAACCATAAATTTTAGTATTTATCTAATTTTTCATTTATTAATTTGTTTATGTATTTTTGCGGAAAAGGACATGACTGAATTGACGAACAAATTAATCTTAAAATATATTATTTATCTATTTATTTATTTATTTATTGCGGAAATGGACATAACTCTGAAGCGACGAACAAATTAACCTTAAATTATATTATTTGTCTAATTTTTTTATTTATTTATTTATTTATTTATTTATTGCAGAAATGGACATGACTCTTAAGTGACGAACAAATTAACCTTAAATTATATTATTTATCTAATTTTTTATTTATTTATTTATTTACTTATTCATTTTTTGCGGAAATGGACATGACTCTTAAGTGACGAACAACTTAACCTTAAATTATAGACGACTCTCCATCATAAAGTCAAAAATCTGCCTAGCCACGGTCAAGCGAGTTGAGGTCACCGCACATATCAAACCAGCGTACAGAATCAAGCAGTCAAGCACGTGCACATGAATGCTAACTTAAAACTTGCTGGACTGGTGTGTCTGTTGTTCCATTCACTCCAGCTGGCTTTGAAGTTTTCTTCATTCTAAGGCAATGCTGTGTGCTATTTTTGATTATGAGGACGAGGGAGATACGAGAAGGAACCCACAAGACAAAGAACAGTCTCCTCTCTCTCTCTCTCTCTCTCACGTAGCAATAATCAACATTTGTAATTAGGAGGTTTTTTTTATATTTAGCTGACATGATATAAATTTACTGAAGCTTTCCTTGACGCACACTGATCCCTACATACTATATATATATATATATATATATATATATATATATATATATATATATATATATATATATATATATATTTAAATACTTCTAGGGCACAATTTTTCACGGATACAACATTCATTGAATAGAATGGCTTTCACTGTTAACCAGCTTTTTTTAAATTGCTTCATATTTTCTAATTATTTTCTTTACTTCATTGTTCAGGTTACTAATGGACATTCAGTGAATTAAACATATATGTAATTAATATATATTTTATGTATAATGTGTATATAATAACTTACTTTCAACTTTTATATAATTTCTGTTGTTAACATATTTATTATTTGTCTTATTTATGTTTCCCTTAGTCTTTTGTAAATACTTAAAACTAGGTATCTGGCAATTGTACTACCTTTCCGTCCTCATGACGTCACAAAACGCATGTAGGCTCATATTTGTATCAGTACGCTTGAAAACATCAATACGTAAAGGTTGACGAAACAGCTGTCGCGTTTTTGTAAAAATACTGGAGTAAATGGAAGAACCCCATTATGTGTCCATTAGTAACCTGAACAATGAAGTAAAGAAAATAATTAGAAAATATGAAGCAATTTCAAAAAAGCTGGTTAATAGTGAGAAAGCCATTCTATTCAATGAATGTTATATATATATATATATATATATATATATATATATATATATATATATATATATATATATGTATGTATGTATGTATGTATAGTGGAAACTTTATATATATAGTTTCCACAACCTTAACGTTCGATTACAAGCTCTGTAATACAATGCACCAAAATGTTTCTGAAGAGGTTCATGAACAACCCCCCTCCCCCCCCAACAAAAAAAAAGCCGTAGTTTTTGCTATCTCGTGTACCTAACCCCACCAGATCACTCGCTCTGAGCGAACGATGATTACAAGAGAGACAACAAAAACAAGAACAATAACGACCTAATTCTCCATGAAGTGTAGAAAAGAGCAAGAAAAAATAAAAAATAAAAAAAAGGTCACGGACGCCGCAGAGCAGCGCTACAAAAACAAAAATAAGTACAAGAGAGAGAGAGAGAGAGAGAGAGAGAGAGAGAGAGAGAGAGAGAGAAAAAAAACTAGCCCACCGAGGAACAATTCGGGGACCAGGTAACAAGTTCCGTGGGCGCCCGGAAGAAGAAGAAGAAGGAGAAGAAGAAGAAAAAGAAGACCTTCAATGACACGACTTCGTAGAATGTAAATTTTGGGGGAGTTGAATGAAAGCAAATTCAATCAAGATTGACGGGAATGAGGAGTGGGTCTTGCCAGAGCCGAAACAAGGCCCTGCTATTAATGCAACTTTGTTTTTGTTTATTCGTTTTTTGTTTTTGTTTACTGAAATTTACTGACTTTCTCGTTACAAATGGGTAATAATTTTGTCTTAAGGGACATCCTCTCTCTCTCTCTCTCTCTCTCTCTACAGAAGATGACCTTCGACGACATCGCTTTGTAGAATGTCACTTTCGTTAGAATGTCAATTTTGTAGAATGCCAATTTTGTAGAATGTCAATTTTAAAGTATGCCAATTTTGTAGAAAGACAATTTTGTAAGAATGTCAATTTTGTAAGAATGTCAATTTTGTAGCGTGTCAATTTTGTAGAATGCCAATTTTGTAGAATGTCAATTTTGTAAGAATGTCAATTTTGAAGAATGTCAATTTTGTAAAAATGTAGAACGTCAATTTTGTAGAATGCCAGTTTTGTAGAATGCCAATTTTGTAAGAATGCCAATTTTGTAAGAACGTCAATTTTGTAAAATGCCAATTTTGTAAGAATGTCAATTTTCATTTTTACTGACCTTCACTACTTTTCTTGTTACAAATGGGTAATGATTTCCCCTCAGAGGCCGTTACCATTCTCTATCTCTCTCATCACCGTATTCCGCTCACGTACGGGAGGACCAGCGTTCTATTCTCGAACCGTACAGGGAAGGGCAATATGGGTGTTTTCAGAAATTCAGTGTACCTCTGTTGATCTAAGACGGGAATTAGGTACCTTCATAACTATAATAAAAGTCTACTGTTGTGGGTTGCGGGAGAGAGAGAGAGAGAGAGAGAGAGAGAGAGAGAGGGAGAGAGAGAGAGAGACTCTCACAAGATACTTCTCAAGTGAAGCTGTACAGATTCAGCAAGTGTTTTCCAAGCTTTTTTGGAACTTCTCTCACCTTACAAAATCACTGAAGATAGATAAATATATATTTTTTTGTGTGATTCAGCTTTTCTTTTTTAAGGTTCGGAGTTAGAAGCAAAAAATGAAAAAATAAATAATTATATACATTTGCGAAGTACAACAGTTACCTGACAACTAGTTCCAATTTTTTAAACGTTTAAAATCTGAAATGACGACAAAAGAACTTTCTTTGTATTAATAATAATAATAATAATAATAATAACGACAAACAGAACGGAGGAATGGCACAACAAACCAATGCACGGACAGTACATGAAACAGACCAAAGAACTGGACAGCGATGACACATGACAATGGCTACAGAGGGGAGAACTGAAGAAGGAAACAGAAGAAATGCTAATAGTGGTACTAGATCAGGGCCTAAGAACCAGATATGTTCAAAGAACGACAGATGGTAATAACATTTCACCCATACGCAGGAAGTGCAATATGAAAAGCAAGGCCATAAACCACTTAGCAAGCGAATGTCCGGCACTTGCACAGAACCAGTACAAAAAGAGGCATGATTCAGTAGCAAAAGTCCTCCACTGGAGCCTGTGCAGGAAACACCAGCTACCTTGCAGTAATAAGTGGTTTGAACACCAACCTGAGGGAGTGATAGAAAACGATCGGGCCAAGATCCTCTGGGACTATGGTATCAGAACAGATAGGGTGATACGTGCCAACAGACCAGACGTGACGTTGAATGACAAAATCAAGAAGAAAGTATCAATCATTGATGTCGCAATACCATGAGACACTAGAGTTGAAGAGAAAGAGAGGGAAAAATGAATAATTATCAAGACCTGAAAATAGAAATAAGAAGGATATGGGATATGCCAGTGGAAATTGTACCCATAATCATAGGAACACTAGGCACGATCCTAAGATCCCTGAAAAGGAACGTGGAAAAACTAGATGCTGAAGTAGCTCTAGGGCTCGTGTAGAAGAGTGTGCTACTAGAAAAAAACGCACATAGTAAGAAAAGTGATGAACTCCTACGGAGGCAGGGTGCAACCCTGAACCCCACACTATAAAAACCACCCAGTCGAATAGGATAACGGTCACAGAAGAAGAAAAAAAAATAATATTATCTAACCCGGGTTGATTTCTAAAATCAGGGTTTTACGAGCATTCCAAAGAGTCGTTATTAAATATGTCTTTAGTTGCTTCCACAAGATATGAAAAACAGGATGAGCTCGTGCTGCCTTAGAATGGTTAAGGAGCTGCATCATATGAGATCAGTGACGCTACACTGACTTAAATGACCCTTTATTCACAAGGGATGCCTTAGGACTTGTACTACAAGGATCACAGATGCTAGGTTCAAGGTCAACAGCTGAAACCTGTGATTATGTTGGCTAGTCCTAAGGTTAATTACCAGCTAAAGTAATCCCCCTTACTTTTAAATTTTTATTTTTGACAGGTTGAATGGCACATGTTAATTGTGAATATCTTGAATTTAAAAAGTATTTAACTGACTGGTGACGTATGGTCTATAATCCATAGAGGATTGTGAGAGAATTCTTGTTTCTCGTATCAATCTTTTCCAACCTACCTTAATTAACTAGCAAGTCATTAATTAAAAATGTATCTACCATTTTCTAATACATGTCAAGCTTTATATGCTTACTAATTGAACAGTTAGAATATCTAATAAAAAGTAAAAAAAAAAAAACATGTAAGAGTATAGAAAGTCGAATACGTAAATCCTTCTTTCGAAAAGTGAAAAGTGTAATTAGGTATGCAAATGCAGATATCATCAGTGAGAAACGCAAACCCCACTTACAAAGAGGAGATACAAAGAGGAGAACTGGGCCTCATACCTTCAAAGAGACCAGGAAGGAATGGAAACTAGATATAGGAATAACCTTCCCACATAACTGTTGCAGAAAAAAAAGGAATAAACACAACATTAAGGTATTTATATAAATTGATCTTGTTTATGGGAATAGTTATCAATTTTGTCACTTTCCCCGGGGTTTTTGCTGTTGTTGTTAATACAACAACAACAATAATAACGCCTTTCCATACACCAGTATACTGATAATACCAGTACTGACTAATAAAAATCCTGTTCTAAATAAAATACCACTTTCAGTGTTATTCAGATTTCTCCCATTATGAATAATGGCCAATAATTGAGAAATTTCGCTGTGCCAGAAAAGCGAGTAATAAGAAAAATAGAAAATATATAAAATTAATTCGCTGAATTCTGATATTTTATTCAAAAGAATCTGTTTAAAAGAGGGTCTTCTTCCAAAATAATAATAATAATAATAATAACTCCTATTATCATTATTACATTTAAAATTACATTTGTTACTGTCGCTACTGTTATTTATAATGTAAACAAAACAGGGATGGGAAATAATCCGTTCATAGTATAATAAATTCTCATTAATTATTATTATTATTATTATTATTATTATTATTATTATTATTATTATTATTATTATTGTCGAGGGAAAACAAGTAGATTACATTTGTAATAATAAAGATAATGGAATAATAATGATAATAGTAAAACCTATTCTATTTACAAAGCCACTTCTTAGGTCATCACACATGTCGAGCCGGTCTCTCCATTTGACCTTAGAAACAAAAGAAGGAGTCAAACCACCAATTGCAATGACAGGTAATACCTGTATTGGCCGTAAAATGCCCAAACCAAATGGATTATCATTAAACAGGTAAAGACTCCTCTTGAAATGCAGTTTCGGTCATTTAAAAAAATCAGGTTATTTTTAAATCAGGTTAGTTTTTAAAAATTCAGGGTTTTTCTTTTAAATCAGGTTATCTTTTAAAAATCAGGTTATTTTAAAAATCAGGTTATTACAAAACAAGTCACGAAAGCGTTCACACGCAAACATACAGACATACTCGTACAAACATGGACGCACACGCTGCTACCCACCGCAGTCATATAACCTCAGGTGCATAATCTACTGCTTAGATCAGCAGGAGTGTATAATGTAAAGATGAACCGAATGTAATTTATTATTTTTTTTTTTTTTACAAAATTTTGGAACATTGTGTCTTCATTATTTGAAGAACTCAATATTTATACCCTTATTAAAAAAAAAAAAAGATAGAAATACTGATCATAACAGGAAAGGCATTGAAATGCAATATTTACTTATTCACTTTGTAATATTAAATATTCTTGTACAATGAAATAACATGTAATTTTATTCCATCTCACTTAATATTTTCGGGAGCATAGTAACTCAATTATATAATTAATAACCGAAATTCTTTGCGGAATGTATATAATATAAATATATGTATACCACCTATATAATATATGTGTATATATATATATATATATATATATATATATATATATATATATATATATATATATATGCAGAAGCCAGGTACTATGTCGTACCACTAAGTAAATGGGGATACAATCCACAATGAAGTAAAATCCTCTTGTACAAGAAATATATATTTTAAAATACAAGAGGATTTTACTTTATTGTGGATTGTATCCCATATATATATATATATATATATATATATATATATATATATATATATATATATATATATATATATATATATATATATATATATATATACCATTGCAATCCTTTGAAATTACAGAGGATATGAATTTAGACTTTGCCTGTACAAACAGCGTATAGTACGCCCGACTACTGTATCTATATATCACCCTATATATCATAGAACATTGATCCCACCAGTCAAAGTTTACAAGAAAGTAAAATAAAAAAACATAAAAAAAGCTTGACATTTATATATGTAAAAAAAATCAAAGCGCCAAACCGCGTAAATGAAAAAAAAAAAAAAAAAAAAACCCGAATCGAACGTCGAAAAATACCTGTTTCGGTCGCGTTTAGTTTGTTTTTCCATAAACACTAAAGATAATGGTGCTCAGAACGTGCTTCGTGGATCGGGTTCTTTTATATACATAATATATGCGGTCGATTTTACTGGCTCTGTGTTGTCCGTTTATGACGGTTCTGGTACCCAGAGATACCGTATACCGTTTGGAGGTACCGTATTAAAAGCCACGGTTGAGAGGTTGTGGAATGAATAACTGAATAATAAAAATGATAATGTGAAAGTGAGGAATTAAGGTCGGTTCCTGTTACTAGTTCTAATTTTCATCCATGAGTAGAGTTTGTTATTATTATTATTTTATTGAAAGTAATGACTACGTCAGCAGCATTACACTAGTAGAGATTCTTCTCTATTTTCCGAATAGCACGGAAACAGCCGCTATTCGGAAAATAGAGAAGAATCTCTACAAGTGTAATACTGCTGAAGTAGCCATTACTTTTAATAAAATATACTTGAGAGAGGGTCTGCTTCCTAAGTACACTTTCATTATTATTATTATAATTTATTTTTTTTTTTTTTTTTGCTCTATCACAGTCCTCCAATTCGACTGGGTGGTATTTATAGTGTGGGGTTCCGGGTTGCATCCTGCCTCCTTAGGAGTCCATCACCTTTCTTACTATGTGTGCCGTTTCTAGGATCACACTCTTCTGCATCAGTCCTGGAGCTACTTCAGCCTCTAGTTTTTCTAGATTCCTTTTCAGGGATCTTGGGATCGTGCTCCTATGATTATGGGTACAATTTCCACTGGCATATCCCTTATCCTTCTTATTTCTATTTTCAGATCTTGATACTTGTCCATTTTTTCCCTCTCTTTCTCTTCCAACTCTTGTGTCCCATGGTATTGCGACATCAATGAGTGATACTTTCTTCTTGACTTTGTCAATCAACGTCACGTCTGGTCTATTTGCACGTATCACCCTATCTGTTCTGATACCATAGTCCCAGAGGATCTTTACCTGACCGTTTTCTATCACTCCCTCAGGTTGGTGCTCGTACCACTTATTACTGCAAGGTAGCTGATGTTTCTTGCACAGGCTCCAGTGGAGGGCTTTTGCCACTGAATCATGCCTCTTTTTGTACTGGTTCTGTGCAAGTGCCGGGCATTCGCTTGCTATGTGGTTTATGGTTTCATTTTCGTATTGCACTTCCTACATATGGGAGTGATGTTATTTCCGTCTATCGTTCTTTGAACATATCTGGTTCTTAGGGCCTGATCTTGTGCCGCTGTTATCATTCCTTCAGTTTCCTTCTTTAGCTCTCCCCTCTGTAGCCATTGCCATGTGTCATCGCTGGCTAGTTCTTTAATCTGTCTCATGTATTGTCCGTGCATTGGTTTGTTGTGCCAGTCCTCTTTTCTGTTTGTCATTGTCATTGTCCTGTCTCTGTATATTTCTGGGTCTTCGTCTACTTTTATTAGTCCTTCTTCCCATGCACTCTTTAGCCACTCGTCTTCACTGGTTTTCAGATATTGCCCCAGTGCTCTGTTCTCGATGTTGACGCAGTCCTCTATACTTAGTAGTCCTCTCCCTCCTTCCTTTCGTGTTATGTATAGTCTGTCCGTATTTGCTCTTGGGTGTAGTGCTTTGTGTATTGTCAAATGTTTCCTGGTTTTCTGATCTATGCTGCGGAGTTCTGCCCTCGTCCATTCCACTATTCCTGCGCTGTATCTGATTACTGGCACTGCCCTTGTGTTTATGGCTTTTATCATATTTCTGGCGTTGAGTTTTGACTTGATTATCGCCTTGAGTCTCTGCATATATTCTTTCCTGATCGTGTCCTTCATTTCTTGGTGTTTTATATCCCCTCCTTCCATTATTCCCAGGTATTTGTATCCTGTCTCATCTATGTGTTTGATGTTGCTCCCATCTGATAGCTTTATCCCTTCAGTTCTCGTTACTTTGCCTTTTTTATGTTGACTAAGGCGCATTTTTCTATTCCAAACTCCATCCTGATGTCCCCAGATGCAATCCTTACAGTCTGGATTAGGGTATCTATTTCCTTGATGCTCTTACCATACAGCTTGATGTCGTCCATGAACATCAGATGGTTGATTCTGTTGCCTCTTTTCTTGAGTTGGTACCCGGCATCCATCTTCTGTAGTACTTTTGTCATGGGAATCATGGCTACTACGATGAGTAGTGGGGACAATGAGTCGCCCTGGAAGATCCCTCTCCTAATATTAACCTCTGCTAGTCTTATTCCAGAGCTTGTAAGTATTGTATTCCAGTTGCGCATTATATTTTTGAGGAAGCTGATGGTGTTTTCCTCTGCCCCATATATTTTCAGGCATTCTAATAGCATTCTATTATTATTATTATTATTATTATTATTATTATTATTATTATTATTATTATTATTATTATTATTATTATTATTATTATTATTATGTTAAGCAGGGTGGCTGCACAATTCATGATAATTTTTGATCGAGTATTCTCAGTCTTCCTTATGATTCTTTCCTCTTCATCGAACATTGGCAAATTATTGTCCAATATTGACGTGGAAGAGAAAATAAAAATAATAAGGGAGGCTGAGAAGACTCAATGTAAGATTAACTAAAATCATGCACCAATGCTATTCATGGGGACTTGTTTAAGAGAGGGTTTACTCTCTTCTTTATATTACTATTATTATTATTATTATTATTATTATTATTGAACCAAACATAGACTTCTTTCAGTTTTCTTCTGAAGATGGAAAAAGAAACCCACAAAATTACTGAGTATAACTTGTTAACTTGCAAGTATTTACATATTATTTTACTCAACACTCGATTACTTTCAGGCCCTTTCTCAAGAGATGTGAATTTCTTTTTCCATTATTATATTATTAAATTATCATTATTATCACCAAACACGCACATACTCACAATTAACAAGTCAAAAAAAATAAGGCCTTCAAAAAGCGAAAAGAGGACATCCGAATAAAGAGAAGGGAAACCTCACAACATGCAAATGAAAGGACAAAACTGATGTTCCACTTCTGGTAAAGTTTTATTTCTCTGGTTTCCGCAGCATTTGCAGGACGTTACTCTCCTCGAGTGCTCAGTGCGAATCCGTACAACCACAAACCTGATGAATATCGAAGATTCCTGATGGTCTGCGTCACTGAGCACTGTATTTGCTTGTGTTTTCAAATTCCCTGATTTCACTGCTTTACAGAGTGAAATAATACCCAGAGAGAGAGAGAGAGAGAGAGAGAGAGAGAGAGAGAGAGAGAGAGAGAGAGAGAGAGAGGAGGCAGGGGGCGGCCGGTAGAGTATATGCTAAAATTACCGAAGGTAAGACCTAGGTCTTCGTCAGTTTAGTTAAAAAACAAATTAAAAGAGACACAGGGGCTAACAACCCTCTCTTGGTTATTCTCTAGTAATTCGAACGTCATTGTTGCAAGAACTGCCTATTATAATGTTTATATGAGTTTCAAGCGCTGATTTTACTTAAAAAAATAAAGTTACAGAATCCTAAAATAAACAACTTTTCTTAATCATGGTCCCTTGGTAAAATGAACACCAATATCACAAGAAATGTTTCTAAGAATATTTATATGAACACTGCTCAGATCAACCAAGTAAAATACGTGGCCAAAATGAAGAATTCCAGGGAAACGATGCCATAAAACTATAGAAGTAAAAGCACAGTTAGTACAGAAAAACTATCTACACGCCATAAAACAGAGAATGTGGCCATACAAGAATTATGCGGTGAAACATCGATGTCTATAACCTATATAGGAAAACACCTCAGGTTTCTTCTTCTTCTTCTTCTGAGAGAGAGAGAGAGAGACTTGTTAGCGTATTATTGTGCTTGTAACAGAGAAATCCAGTTCTTCCTCAATGCTTACTTGAAAATTATTACGCTTAAAGTTTCAACAACAAAAATTGGGACTAATTCTCTGATTAGATCCCGTGAAACACATCACCTGGCATTTAAAGGGATCGTACTGAAGATGACCTTGTCAGAAATTCTCCAGTTGAAGATTATTATTGTTAATTCACTAAATATTGTTTTATTAGTTATGAAAACATCTCTTATGTACACTAAAGCGCGAAATGTTTCCTGATGTTACCCATACATTCTAGTTATGGCGTTCTATGATCCTATCTCTCAATCGTTAATGTAACAAAGCTCCATTTGACTAATGATGCTGACTATACTTAATATTTATCTTGCAAACTAATCACTTTTGTTTAAATATAGTTTCGCATCTTTAAAAAATAAAAAATAAAAATTAGTCATGGATTTATATTCAACAAATCGTCAAACTGAGCAATTCTGACGGGCGAGCAAGACTCGAACCGGCATCCGGATTATCAGAACGAGGTAACGTTATCCACCTGACCATGGAGAGGTGAATAAGCCTATTCCAGCTCATACTTACGTCACATCTGTCGAATTCAGACAGACCCACCCTCACCATTAACTGTATTGTCTTCGCACACCCAAAAGACATTAAAAAGGAGGTTCACGACACGTAAACACTTTCGTAAACACATTCGTACCTTTTGAGATCAACTAAAGAAGCTTATGCATGAAGACTATTGTCGAGCCACCAAGCTGCGCGACTCGGCGAAGCCATAGACATCCCTCCCGACGCGACGCCTCGGATTGGTTTCTGTTGTCGCTAATTTTATTACGAGTTAAAGTTAGTTTTAGATGGCTTTGGCTGTCCGTCTGCACTTTTTTCTCTTCGCACTTTTTTCCTTTCAGCCTCCGATCTTAAAAACTACTGAGGCCATAGGGCTGCAAACTGGTATGTTGATCATCAACCCTACATTCATCGAACGTACCAAACTGCAACCCTCTAGCATCAGTAGTTTTTATCCTATTTCTCTGGCAATGATACAGGACAGGCCACCAACGGTTAAAGTTTCATGGGCCGTGGTTCGTCAGCATTATACCGAGACCACCGAAAGACTGAACTGTTATTTTCGGAGGCTTGGGTTGTACGCTATATAAAAACGGACAGGTGCAAAAATGGGTGATGCGCTGAGATGCTTCCACAGGTAAATTAATAGTTTGCTTTTTCTTATTTATTAAACGATGTTCCCTTAGCTCATCTTAGAGACACCAGTATCTTTCAAGTCGGTAAATTACCATGTAAAAAGATGGTGCTACGAAAGACTGAATAAGGCAATTTTATGAAATTACTGAATTAAATACAATATTATGACCAGTTTTATCTTCTTTCATGGCGCAGTAAATGGTAGGGGGACCATTTACTGTTGATGATTCTTATGCATAAAACGATAAAGTGGCCATGGCAGTTAACTTTACATATATATATATATATATATATATATTATATATATATATATATATGATATATATATATATATATATATATATATATATATATATATATATTATATATTCTTACTGCCATGGACGTATCCTTGCTCAGTCATTTAGAAGATAACAACATTTAATGGCAACAAGTATTGTTTTTCCTATAAAAAAAATAAATAAATCAATAAAAATATAAAATAAAAAACAGCCATTTTCAACAATATTACTTTCTATTTACTTACTTCTTACCTGTAAACAAAAATGAGTAAATAAAAACAACATCCTAAGATAAGGAGAAAAACAGCCGTCCTCTCTTTGCCCTACCTGAAGACCAACGACTCTTTAACGAGGGAAAAGACGCGAAAAAAAAATATATAAAAACTATCCATAAGGGGTCACCTTCAACCTATCGTACCATGTCGGACCTGCTTTTTTTCCTCTATCTCTCTCTCTTTTTTTTCCTTTTTTTTTTTGTTAAGCCAAGCGGGGAAAAAAGACGTGATTACAGGTGGGGGGAGGGGAAAAAAAACCGGGCATTTCAGCTTTTTGAGGTACCCAAGGTGGGGGGCGCATAGGCACGAGAAAAACGTTAACAAAGGACATGAAAAAATTGCTTTTGCCATATTTCAATTAAAAATCTTTTTTTTTTAAAGGAAATAGACGAAAATAAACAAGTCACGAAAAGCTAGTCTGAGACAGATGATTACTGGGTATGGTTATGAAATGACATAATAATAAGCAATAGAAATGATTCCTGAGTCATGAGTAAGAGAGCGACAAAAAAACTAACAACATGTACGGCATAAAAATAAAACACCGACAAAGAATTGCGCACAAAAACCTAGGTCATAAAAAAAAAAAAAAAATAAAATAAAACAGAGAAGGAAAGCCCCAAACCCAGCATTTTTCTAATATCATTACTCCCTTCTTCTTATCCCTTTGCTCCGAAATCCAACCCTCTCAACCCCTACCCACTCCCCACCATCCCCATTAAAAAAAAAAAAAAAAAAATATCACCGAGACCTCTGCATCATCGCCTTCTTCAAAAAAAGGAGTCCTTCGCCAATCGTAGCATGCTCCTAACCCGGATCCTGTTGTCTGAGTAGCAATGAACTGAGGCCAAAGGAATAATTGCATCAGCGATTATAAATGGAAATTTAGAAGGCCATTACGTTATTGAAATAATAGAAATAATAAATCAAGGGTTTGATTATTTGAGCAACGTAATGCAAGCTTTACAGGGCTCTCTGAAACGGATGGCTATTCGGAGAGAGAGAGAGAGAGAGAGAGAGAGAGAGAGAGAGAGAGAGAGAGAGAGAGAGAGAGAGAGAGAGAGAGAGACAGAGAGAGAAATGGAAATAACATAACAGAAATAATAACTAAAGGTTTTGATTATCAAACCCTTTATTTATTATTTCTATTATTTCAATTTCTCTCTCTCTCTCTCTCAATACCCATCCGTTTCAGTGAGCCCTGTAAAGATTTGAGCAACGTAATGCAAGCTTTACAGGGCTCACTGAAACGGATGGGTATTCAGAGAGAGAGAGAGAGAGAGAGAGAGAGAGAGAGAGAGAGAGAGAGAGAGAGAGAGAAGGCTTTTAGTCTCGTGCTCGAACATTCAATGCTGATCACTCTATCACTTGTGGGAACATTGACCGCTGGCGGCTGATACTCGAAGCTTAATCATCAACAAGTCGAACAGAGGGAAAACCTAGGACACAGCAAAAATCAAAGCTTAAGCACCACAACAACAACCTTATTAAATGTCTTTAATAAGTTACAGAATTTTCAAGATAAGACGATAACTTCACAGATGATGCTGCAACATAATCTGGCACGCAAAAGAAAGTCATATATTTCGAGCAATATTTTCTCGTGGCTTTCTGTCGCTAGCGGGGGTTAAAAAAAGTCGAGTTACTTTGAAATGTAATGTCATCCCTAATATGGAATCGACTTTACAAGACGTCGAGGAATCTCACCGGAGGTGAAAGGTGGAATGCGCAGCTTATAAAACACTTTTAAAATTTATTCAAAATTTCACACTGCTTACGAACAAATTCTCCCTCTTCCAATATTTCTCTCATATCATCGATATTCCAACCAAACAGGATTCAGTGAATATAAGTGCAGAAAACTGATACATGGTCGATTGTTATGAATAATGTGAACGCAAATGCTTTGGGCAACACTAGATTACCCTCTGGTCAAATTCATAGAAATTATATATGTAGTTTGAAACAAATATTCAAGATTTCTTTCATCTTAAAAAAAGTCTAAAAAAAACATGTTGATATTTAGAAACTTACAATCACGAGTATGCACATAACTAAAATCAGAACTTTCATATATCAACTGCTACCTAAATTTAATAATTGCTCTCTTAACATGTATTATGTATGAGGGAGAGTCTACATATACTACATACAAATTAACCCATTACACTGGTCAATCTATCTATACACAATAACAACAGTCCAAGCGATCTATTCGACTGACGGACAAAAAGACAGTACCGGTTCCTTTTTCTTATCGCGTCATTTGCAGAAACCCATACTTTCAACTTTTACCGCAATTGCCTAAATATAACGTGCTCAGGTCACTCTTACATATCGACGCAAAAAGAGGATTTGTAGAATCCCAGTGGCGCTAGCTGTGTGCAGGTTTGAAGAATATAAACTATATTATTAGTATTATTATTATTTTTATTATTATTATTATTATTATTATTATTATTATTATTATTATATTATTATTATCCTTTTATGACCTGAACTGTATAATCTGCCGTCGATAATCATAATATTTACCATCTCATGCAAAGTATTCTACTTGGGCTATGAGCATATATCCACGGTACATAGTAAGAACGGTGTCTATAGAGAGACCAATAATGTCAGACATCTAACAAAGTTTTAAATGACTTGTGGGAAATTATGCGATGTATTTAAATAAAAGGATTAGCCTTTGCAATTAGCAACACAAGTGAATACATCTGCGTCAGTGTGATTGTACTCGCACCAACAGTTCTTTCGAGTTATATCGTCGTATGAAAAGTTTTCATCTCTAGTCTTCAACCAGTTTAGTAAAAAAAAAAAAAAAAAAAAAAAAAAAAGCGAGGAACGTAACAGGGAAACACGAAGTTTAAAAAGTTTCGATTTGCGAAATACCTACAGATTTATGACTGTAAATTTGTACTTTTTTCTTATGACTGAAAGTTTTTTTCGATCACTGAAAGTTGCTCAAGATAACACGCCATACTTACAATGGGTCTAGTCAAAAGTAGTAAATCAGCTTTTTATGAATGAAAAGGAATTACAAAATGCGCCATCGCTCTAGAGCAGTCAAGTGTTAAGGGAGGAATCACGAATCAACCAACGTACAAAAAAAAGCCACAGCGTCAGCGGTGATAAATGAACGAAAAACTGACAACGCAGAGATGCATACGCTAGAGTTAGTGACAGCATCGACAACTTTCCGACGGCTCGGGATTCTTCCAGTGTTTGGTGCTTGAGAATGAACTAAGGCGCTCTCTCTCTCTCTCTCTCTCTCTCTCTCTCTCTCAGTTCACAACTTACTTGAAGGAGTTGATGAGGTATGAATATAATTTCACGTAGATGACGATTTTCTCTCTCGACTCTCTCTCTGTTGATATATTTATATATATATAAATATAACATATATATATATATATATATATTTATATTTATATATATATACATATATACACACATTTATTTATATATGCGCGCGCCGGGGGTGGGGGGTGGGGGGAGGAGCTTGAATGGTATGTTTTTACTATAAAGGTCTTCAACCTTGACCCAGTTGGTTTCTTAAGCGGAAAGTCAACCAACGCAACCATGAAGCAACAGTCACATTCTGTACAAATTACGCTGATGCTCTTCAGTCTAAATACCCTACTTTGTGGGATAATAAATACTTCTCATATTTGACAGTAGACCTAAGCTTCTGTGCCCTCAAAACTGTTCTGTTATTCAAATACTTTCATTGCATAAACTTAAGTGTACTACGTTGTCTTTCAAATGGTCTCTCAACTTTTGAAACTTCAGCATTTACCAGAAGCTATAAAACCTCTCGGTTAACAACGCGTAAGCTGGTTATGATATGACTAGCCGAGTCCGTGCTCAAGACTAAATGAATAATCTGATAACAAATACGCATGGGAAAATGGGTATTTGGAAGCCTCAAAAGGGAAACAATAAACAAATATAAGTAGACCAAAACACTAATTATCCATGAAACCCTATGGAGGAGTTATGGAGTTCCATTTGACAACGTCTGTGTGTGTGTTGTGAGAGAGAGGAGAGAGAGAGAGAGAGAGAGAGAGAATTGGTGGTGGATAGTTAACGACTGTATAGGCTGTGTGAGTTCTGGCTGGGTTTGGTTGCTGGTAGAGATCAGAGTTCTGTTTGTTTTTGGCTGGTTTTCAGGGAGTCTTTGGTGAGAGCTGGTGATAGCAGTGTTGGAGGAGTCAATTAAAGGCCTTGGAAATTGGTTGAGCTTTGTGTTTTGTTTTGTTATTTGATATTGGTTGCTTAGGAGTTGTTGTGCTGTGAGGTTTTTGTTGGGTTGTATGTGAGTTCCTCTTGGATTATATGTGGGTTGTTGAGGGTTTTTGTTGGTGTTGTCAGTGGGTGTGTGTGTGTGTGTGTGTGTGTTGCTTTTTTGTGTTGTTGTTTTTTTGTGTTGGTAATTGGTTGTGCATTGGTCTTTTGTTGTGTTGTTGAGTTTTTGTTGTTATGTGTGAGGTGTGGTTGTGTTCCTTGGTTGTTTGCTGTGTTGTTGGGTTGTGGTTGTGTTCCTTGTTTGTTGTTGAGTTGTGGGGTTGTGGTCTTTGGGTATTGTTGTTGGGTTGTGGTTGTGTTCCTGTTTTGTTGTTGTGTTCCTTTTTTGTTGTTGTGTTGTTTAGGTTGTGGGTTGTGGTTGGTATCTCTACGACCTCGACGGCAGACAGCACAGCAAAGCCCGGAGTATCTGGAGTGTTGGTAAGTATGTGTGTGTGTGTGTGTGTGTATTTTGTTGTGTAAAGAAGAAAGTGTGACTGAGGGTGGGTTTGGCAGCTGGATCGATTTAGGTTAATGTGGGGAGGGTTTTGCCACTTTTTTTTTTTATATATATATATAGCTTGTGATCCCGCCACAACCCTCTGGGACTTCAGTGACTGTCCTAACCCATGAAATTTACGATCAGCGATCGGCAAATCACTGGTCGTCCATGAAAGGAGACGTCCTTTGGTGCTACTGGCTTGTTATCTACGCGTCACCTACTCCGAGGTGCTATTAGGTACTAAACGCCGACAGGTAGATGTAATTAAAATAACATATAATGTTATTTTACTCTGTTACCCCGTGTCCATCATATTCACGTCTTCAATCAAATTTGGAGTAATCTGTGGAATAATTTTCATCCTTAAGTAAAATCTCAGGTAAGAAAACTTCCATGACACACACACAGAGAAAGTGATGGTCTACTTTAGTTTATCTTAACATAACGTTTTCTTTAACTCATTGTTACCATAAAAAACATACTGGTATCATTGGCACGCATCACTCTCATTCTTGTTCTTACGAGTTACTCGAATACAAGGAAATCCAGCCATGTAGTCAATAAAATTATATAAGTGTTAATAATGGGATAATGGCGGGAATCAAGGAGACGATTAACGATTCCTGCCAGTCACCTAAATTGTCAGTACCATTAGTTAAGATTAGTCTTTATGAGAGGGGGTTTTTCCAAGGGTCGGAACTCCAGAATAAGTGATTCTGTTCAAGGCTAAGCGGCGCTGGTTTCAGATTAAAGAATGTACATTCACAACAATAAAGATGGGAAGGACTATCGACAACGTTATAACGTGCAATTTGCAAGATTAGGTTTGGTAGCCTAAGAGAAGACACACTTGCTTTAGGGAACATTTAAAGCAATCACTGTGGAATGTAATCCGACTGATAAAGTCACAACTTCTTCAGTTAGGTTGTGCCATTAGGGAATTCATTACTGAGCAACAATTTCGGCAGTCTTTCAGTGCAACCGTAACAATCTCACTGGAAAGAGAAATGGGGTCGGTCACCCATAGCAACTTAACAAGTACATCAGTAATTCCACAGGTAGGTACTTGAGAGAGAGAGAGAGAGAGAGAGAGAGAGAGAGAGAGAGAGAGAGAGAGAGAGAGAGAGAGAGAGAGATTCAACTGTCGATCATTTAGTCCTTTAACTGTCTATCTTTCAGTGATTCTAGTGCCTTCGTTATCATTTCATTACTTACCAGTTCAGCATAACAATGTTACCCGATACTCGGTTTTAAAGGTAAAAACACTTCGAAGTAGTTTTGCAATGCAATTCAGTTAAATTCGGCGAAAGAAGGGTTATAATTTTAAAAGTGCCATTTCTACAAGATGATAAGACTAATTTAAAATGTTTAAACTTCTCGTAAAACAGAGGACAGTAGTCGTGGTTTTACGATCCTTTCCACTATGCCTTTAACTAGGGCCTGATAACATCAAGGAATATGGAATTATAAGTCAACGATGTGCGCAGAATCCACTTCTGAATCAAACTGAATTGAATGTAGAATTTAGGCCAAAGGCCAAGCACTTAGACCTATGAGGTCATTCAGCGCTGAAACGGAAATTGACAGTAAAAAAAGAAGTTTGAAAGGTGGAAAACTTTGCACTTGCACTATGGATCAATTGTTAGGAGAGGGTGGACAGTAAGATGGACGAAAGACAATATGAAACGCAGTTACAGTAAAAGGAACGAAAGGGGTTGCAGCTAGAGGCCGAAGGGACGCTGCAAAGAACCTTAAGTAATGCCTACAGTGCACCGCTTGAGGTGTACTGGCGGCATTAGCCCCCTACAGAGAAAAAGCTAGTCAGCAACAGCCCGAACTGGCACAAGGCCATCTCAATCCATCAGAAAGGATACAACGAAACGTTACTACTGTGTTTCCAAATACTATTGTACTTCTACCAGACTGCAAACTGTAGTTGACGTAAGAAATAAAAAAATCAGAGCATCGACGCTAATGATCGTTCTGGATGGCACGGTAACTGGAAGATTTAGTTATGAATAAAATCGGATCATCTGATCGCCACTCTCCGATTTTCAAATACAAATATACATATGACAAATTAGAATGTATATCACATCGAATTTATGTTAACTCAAGTACTACCTCGTCAACTTCTACACGGTGTTTTTCAAAACAGAAAACCTGCTTATATATATATATATATATATATATATATATATATATATATATATATATATTATATATATATACATATATATAAAATTTCAAATTTGGAAACAATCAAAATTCGCTATGCCGAGGGACCCTCGCTAAAATGTCATTCAAAACGTTTACAACGGAAGTTGGTGAATCACACTTTTCTCGGCAATAAGGATAATAAAAAAAATATACACACAAAAGCCTTGTTACCATACATAAACATATCCTATACTATGTGCAAGTGTACTACTTCATGCTCATTAAACACATCCCAACGAAGTTGCATCTCTTTACTAATTATACTCGGTTTTTTTCCATCTGTCCACCAGCTTGTGGTGTTTGCGTTTGGTAACACTGTGTCCCGGGCTTTAGATAGTTACATTCAGCTTACATTCAACAATAATATCAATATCCTATTTCGAATATTAACAGTGTAATTCGCATACAGTAAATTATTAAACCTTTTCAGTTGCAAATGTACATCAAGATATCCTTTTATTTACCTAAAACTTACACACAGCGTAACTATCTAAAGCCCGGGACGCAGTGTTACCATACGCAAACACCACAGGCAGATGGACAGATGGAAAAAAACAGAGTATAGATACCCTGCACTGACTACAACACTTCAACAAACGGGAACTCAAATACCGCTGAAAGAGCAATAGGCCTACTTACTTCTATTTTGGTCCTGCGTTCACCATCGTGACCTCTTCACACTTGCAAGTCGTCGTTTGTAGTGTCACTGTCAGGAATCTGTTTGTTTATAGACAATTTTGAAAGCAAATCACAAACAACAGGTCACTCCAGAGTTCAAGAGGAACTCGTCTAGCCGGGTCAGTTCTCACACGACAAAATGTAAACAATAACAGAGATGAAGATACTAGATCGCGTTTCCCAAATTGCTTTGGCTATGCGACAGTGGCCAGGAATTAGTAGCTGATTGGACTTGTCTTTTCTCCTGTATATGTAAGCAGCTGTTTTAAGTCTCGATTATCGTACGATTTTTATTTATAATGGTTGGAGAGATCAACGAATGTACAGAAAGAACACGATCACCTCCGTAGATCCCTCACGTCTGGGTAAAGTCCAAGTTGGGATTATACTGCATCAAAATCAATATCAGTTGAACCTAAGCTCTATGCATGTGGAAGCACAAATATGAATCCAAGAGACGCATAGCAGATCTATTTGCAGAGATTCATTATACGGTGAAATAAAGCTTGGTAATTTTCTATTTAAAAGAATATGTATACTTATCAAGATACATCATTATTTCTCTATATATTGAATATCAGCATGATGATAAAAGTTGATAAATGAAATACAAATGTTATTTAGTTTAGTTACACATCCAAGGAAAGGAGGAAAATATATTTGATATTATTTCAAGGAAATGCCTAGAAAAATAAAAAGGAGCTATCTGGTAACTTTTGTTTTCTGGTTTTCGTCTCGTAATGAATGATATTCCTATTCATTTTAACAATACTTTGTTTATATGCATTTCAGCTATAAATCTCTTGTTCCCTGGATATCCTAATTTTGGTTATATATATTTTCCATTTCTTTTAAGATAAACAAGAACAACACCCCCCTCCCCCACCAAATCCCTCTCTCTTGGATTGACGTTGCACACTCCCTCATCTGGGGAGAGAACCCAGTTTGAATCTTGGGCGAAGATAGGGCGACATAGCATTTACTTTGAAAACGCCAGTTGTGCCAAAGCATGAATTAAGTATCTAATGGTATAAGCAAACCTTGGGACGTGGCAACCAAATGGCAGCAAGGGGTTACCAACATTTGCTGTCGAAAATGTTTATACTTTCTCAAACTGTTGGCAACGTGACTGGAATAATTTCACATAATTATGACATAATTTTAGCACCAAAATTGCGCGGCAAATGTAAGGCATCCCGTCTTTTTCCCTTCTCTCTTCCAATTTAAGTTTATTAGTGCCTTATCAAAGACAATTTACAACGATAAAAACACATGTGATGGTAAGGGGAAATAAATTTATATAAACGCAACATTGTTAACTTACTGTTTCGTCGCTGGTTCAATGTCATGGAAATAAGTAGCTATAGGTTGCGGCTTTCGAGGAGGTATACCAAAACAGTGGATAAAAAAAAAGAAGAGCATTTATGAATGGGGAGCTGTGCACCATCTTTATTATCAAACCAACAAAATATGTTACATTGAAATTAACAAATTTGTGAATGGACGAATAATACAGGGCGAGAGAGAAAATAAGTAAAATAAAATCTCATTATATTAATATATTACATTTCATATATTAATTTGTACGAAGGAAAATGCATATTCGGTAAAATAAGTCAAGAGAAGGGACCATGATCAAGGCGAGAATTGTTATTCAGTGACAGTAGTAACAACAAAATAGTAATACAGTAGTGGTAGTAGTAGTATAGTAGTAGTGGCAATAGTAGTAGCAGTCCAGTAGCTACACCGCTACCAAAGCTTCCATAGAACTTATGTGAAAAATATTGCTTTATAAAAGAAAAATATTTAAAAAAAACTATTTCATATAACTGCGTGTTATTCTTATTTTTAACTGAAGATGCTGAAGCAATCGGTTTTTATTTCTGTTCCCTGAAGAATACATATTAATTAGAAAAACAATCGCACGCACACACAAACACACACACTCACTCAACTTGCCTAAGAGCTTAAATACCTAAAAGCTTCAGCTTAAGCTTTGAAAACATTCCAAGTGATATCTTGTTACTGCACCGTTGCACGAAATGGAGGGATTATCATATGATTATCAAATAAATCCTTATGTCATTATTTTCCAAAAAATTATATTGTAACGTTTTGTGTTTCTTATGCATTCATTTATCTTTTCAATCAATAGTTTCTGATCAAGGTGCAGTCTGTAAAGTAATTTACATTTATTTTCTATTTTTCCACTTTGCTTTTTTTTCATTGTCTATGTTCTTTACATTTCAGCTTGATTCTTTAATATTTTCTTAAGATTTAGTATTTACTCTTTCTTCATTAAAGTTCATCACTTTTACATATAAATAATAAACATCACTGCAAAAAGCCAAGAACCACTTGCGCAAAACACCAAAAAAATATTGTTAGTGGATCTGAACCAAATGATTCTATTTAATATTTCTTCATGATGTAAATAATTAGTCTACAAAGTTGTCCTATGATGGTGTTACCAATTTTTAATATCCACAGCTGGAACCTAAACTCAAGAAAGTGTCACACAAAATTTTTGTTCATTATCATGCATTGTTAATGACCAGACATAAATGAGTAGGTCAGCCATAAAGGAAATCATAATATTATAGCAGCCAAGCTAAAAAGTGTCATGTGAATAAAACAGAAAAAAAAGGTTTGAGTTCTCTTGTATACCTTTCTTGGTCAACTGTAAATCAGATTTTAAATATTGTGAAAAAATATTAGTTAAAGTGAAAAGTTACTGAGCTATTCTTATCTGATACATTATTGGGGGGGTATCAAGAGAAGGCAAAATTAAAAGGAAAATTATATATATGTGTATACATATATGAACAATAACTGTCTATAAGACTTAGCCTGACATTCTCTCTTATTTCATTTAATAAGAAATGTTACTATCAAGTTAGTTCTTTTTTCCTCCATATTAATACTACTCAAGATTCTGTTTCAGCACAAACTTATGCTTAGTTTAAAATAGTTCTGTTCTGTTATTAAGAAACTTCTTACACTAAAAAATCAATTGCCTCTGCGCATGCGTACCACTTGAAATAGCATGCAGCCAAAGGACTAAATCCTATCTATCTGAAATTGTCAAGATCAAGTCCTACGTTCTTTCACAGAAGAAATACCATAAATGTCAGTACAAAAGCTTACTTTAAGAAATATCTCTGTACAGTTAAGACGTAAGCTCCTCATAAAAAATAAGCGTCTTTTTGTAGTGATGAACGCTCTTGCTTAGTCTTGACGTGGATTGCAAAACTCACGAATCCAAACAGATGTGTTGAAGTGAGTCTTTCACCACTACAAAAACACCCTTGGCATATCTGGAAGACAAAAATGTTTTTGCCTGAAGGGTTAACAGACACGAAGCTCATAAATGCCTGAAGGACAATGATACCCTACATGTTTATTCTATGTGGTTCCAGTGGCTCCTCTAGGACATCCGAACAAGGACATCCCTCCTGAAGCAAAGCACTGGATGCAATCATCAGTATTCTCGCTTTCACTTAAACTACATGAAGTTAGGTTTAATGGAATGGAAGATTGCTGGTAAGACCTCTTAAATAACTTGAAGAGGGTTCACTTAAGCTAGACAAAAGAAAAATAAAGTTAAACCTTTGTCAGTTAAACAATAGTACACTATACAGTTTTATATATAAAGCAACATGGTTCATTATTATTATTATTATTCCACTGCACCAGGCACTGAAAACGTGGAGATTTTGGTCGGCAAAAGGTGCTTTACGTAGGAGGGTGCTGAGTTATGCTTGTGAATAAGTTTCAAGGTTTTTTGCTTATCAACTTCGTGTATGGTCACTCATGCGGTGGTGGCGTTGTTCTTTTAAGAACTTACCAAAGAGTACGGGATGAAATCGACGAGGTATGGAACAAAACTCTTACGAGGATACTGAAGGGAGGGATTGTATTTACAGAAACGACCCAGTTTAAGAGCCTCATTCCACATACCTCACCTAAGCAAGCCTCGTCCTTTTGGCCGCTTCAAGACCCATGCAAGACTTTTTGGGGACACCTGTCAATCTGTACATCCTCCTCGTCACCCTCGGCTTTATTAAACACTCATCTGATTGATGAGAGTGATCGAGTCTCCAAATTTTCAGTGCCTGATCCAAAGCCTTAAGCATCAAATACTGAAGGTTCAGCTTCTCGGAACATACCAGAAGGCGAGCAACAGAACTCCATCAACCTTCAAACTTAATTATCAGTTCAGTCAGTGTCAGTACTAATGCAAGTGGTAAACAATAGCATAAGCCTTTATATGCAATGGAATACATTAATAGTAATAAAATATAAATGATTAAGATCTGTGTAGTTTTTGTTTTTTAGTCTTTTATGTACAATATTTTCTGAATCAGAAAGGTGGTAGAAAGATTCAGAAGTGGGTAAGAAGAGAGAAAGACAAAGACTGTTAAATAAATGTTTCACCAAACATTTCTTATCCTAATATAATCGCTTACAGATGAGGCACTTAGGGACGGAAACTTAGCAGTTATCACACAAAATGTTGCTTACATTGAATTCGAAGGAATTAGAGGACATGTAAGACTTCTCTCTGACTTGGCCGTGTGACCTTCAAGTGTACCCTATTCTATGACAAGTAAAAACCTGGACTTTGCACAACCTTCTTTTGTGATTCTCACGCGCACTCGAACGATCACCTTTCTCCAAAGCCAACTCTGCTTAAGTGTTTTCGTGTCACTTTTTATTTTGCTCAGAGGAATTAAAAAAAAAAAACAAAAAAAAAAAAAAAAATAAAGAAGGGCGTTCTCGCCCCTAATTCCTCTTGGACGAATTGATCAAGTACTTGCAACAGTGTGTCAGAAGATGCTTCTCAGCCGGCCCTGTCGAGTCAGGGGCTCCGACTTCTCTGGTGTAGATGTCCAAACCGTACTGCCCCTCTTCGGGAAAACTGAGAGCGAACGTCACGATGTCGTCAGTCACTCTGTGGCTGACGTACTTGCTGAGTCGCTTCTCCTCGGAGCCGTTCTTGTGCAGCGTGGCCATGAAGTCGGTCAGGGGTCTGGTCATGTGGAACTGAATCTCCTGGTCGCGCCCCGCGAAAATCAGGGCGTCTTGGTGCGAGATGGGTTCGAGTCCGAAGAGCCGCGTCGCCTTGGCTGGTCCCCATTCCCCAGAGGCGCAGTCAGGCAGAGGGACCATGACGGTCTGGAGGTCATCGCACACGATCTTGAATTTGCAGACGCTCTTGAATTTCATGGGTTCCCCGGTGAGGTACTCGCGGGGCGTGACGGCGTTTGCGAAGATGTCCAAGAGCAGGGCTCCTGAACAAGGAGCGTGGACTCTGAAGGCTACGAGGTTACCAACAACGGACTGCAAAAGAGAAATACCACGAATGTTTCACTAGATGGTAAGCAAGACATTTGACACGCTATAAAATAAAAAATTTGTGGTGGAATTATGTTACATTATTGACTCACTTACTCAAACAATTAAGCATATAAACTAGTTTACTTCAATTCAGCTTTACATTTTCATCTAACGTTGAGTCGAGACTAAAGTTGAGTTACTATGTCAAAAATATTTTAATTGTAATGACCAGACATTACATATATTGCTTACGGGGAGGGTCGATTCGAAATTCCGTTTCTGTACGTAGGTGAGATTCTGCAATGCAAAGATGTCTACCCTGGTGTATTTCAATAGATTTTTAGGTTACATGGCCTTCATACAGTCAGCTTGTTTGATAAGTACAATAAAACAGTAAGCTTCAAACTGTGAAACTGTCAAAACTTAAAAGTAAAATGGCTGGCTGATCTATTTGTAACATTTCTTTGAACTCATCAGCCTGCAACCTTCCATGCCAGCAGCATTAAGGTATCCAGCATTTCCTACTAATAAATACTACAACAGTATGATGACAATGCTGCTTTTTCATGACGTATATTATTGTAAGTAATGCTCAGGTCATTCTCTTTTTTTTAATGTATACTGTTTCAAGTGCATTGCATTTCCATTTCGTATTAATGTTATTGAAACAAAGTAGGTCACTGGTGTTTCATTCAAAACCTTTGAGGGACCTTTCCTGTTTTGCAAATGTTGGGCTATATATATATATATATATATATATATATATATATATATATATATATATATACATATATATATATATATATTCACAGGGTATACAACGAATTTATGTAAATATTCATACACTGTATATATAAATATGTATATATCTGAAAACTGGAAAACCTTCACTTTGTAAAGTCAACAAATACTGAGACGTGGAAACCAAGGCATCCCATTGCATGCAGTGTCAACCAGTAGGTATCTGTAGAGGGAACATTTAGTATAACTTCTAATCAGCATACCTGCATAACGAATCTCTTCAGAGAAACGCTGTCGTACTGATCTTTATCAGAGTCGTAGAGCTTGAGATTGTAATGGAAAATTAAGGACGACTGCATATGGCTTGGCATCCCAATTCTGATTGTGGCTGCGCCTGAAAAAGAAGAAGAAGAAAAAACTTAACACCAAAAAGTATTTCACAGGGATACTGCATCACAGACGTCAAACTCGTCTTATTCCTGTTGATTAGTGCAAATCAAATGCATTCGTTACTGTAACCCCAAAGAAAATTGTTACTTTTTACATCACCGGTGACTAAATAAAGTTAAAATTTAATCGTTCGTATTAAAAGCCTATATTTCATCGTCGAATACAGAGTTTATCCTAGCCTAAACATCTTGGTAATTTCCTTAAATTGTGAAACTACTTAACATAACATTTCTATGTACAATAGTGCCAGCCATACAAAGAAAATTGTAATTTGCATTAGCTATAGTATAGATTCACATCAACCGTGCATCTGATGTCTAAGCCAGTCCCTTACGACGCTCCTGATTGGCTGTTGATAAGCCAATCACAGGGCTGCCTGGAAACTCTCAGTCTCTCAAGAGAGTTCACTTAGGCAGGATGTATTTTCCACCTCTCCTGATGGATACGTTTGAAAGACGTATCCCTCAGGAGAAGTGGAACACACATCCTGCCTATGTGAACTCTCGAGACAGACTGAGAGTTTCCAGCCCTGTGATTGGTTTTTTAACAGCCAACCAGGAGCTTCGTAAGGGACTGGCCAAGACATCAGATGCACGGTTGATGTGAATCTACTATAGCAGCTATTATTGCAACTCAACAACACTTACAAAAACCTTTTAGAATAAGGAATTCGTACCTGTCGAATCGGTGAACATGACAGCTTTGGTGTGTTCGTCTGGGAAGTAGAGACCGTATCGGAAGAACAAGGATCTCACGAAGGGCAGCTCCTCGAACTCGTGAAGGCTGATGGGCGCCTTCAGGAGCTGCCATTCTGACTGCAGGGGGAAGAACTCGTAGATGAACTCCTTGGGGTCCGTCAGGAAATAGTGATCGTCGTATTCGTATCTGTTGTGGGAGATAGGAGGAGGGATTTGCAATGAGCTTTTTAATACTATACAACATTTTTATTTACTTCTCACGAGGTATTGTCTGGTTTCTAATGACATGAGAAATTGGAAGAAAACAATCACCGGGCTTGTGATTTATAATGCTATTTTTAAACAGCAATGTGAAATATTTTAATGAAACGAAACGAAGTCACTGTTGTGGAAACATGACTATAATAATTCACAGTAAGGAGTTGTCTCTAGTATTCAGTAATATTTCCCTTTTTGGAACTCGTGTCAAGTAAGCTTTACCAAGTGGGGGATTACAAGGTATGCCTTTAGGGAAGTGGCAATGGTCATTTGGAAACTCAAAAGAGTCAGTCATATGATTTATTTTCAATTACTAACCTTTATAGATGGCATTTTGACCATTTCTTTTAATATTCTCTATAAGTATGCTGGAAATGGGACTTACACATGCAAGTACTAGTATCATTAAAAAGAATTTTGTGACGTAGATTATTTACAGAAGTTGACGAGTATATATATAAAAAAATAAGCCATGATTGAGATTATCATCGTAACTTCTCGTTACTTCTGAAATTATTTATACAAGATAGTTCATCCGTAATTATATTTCAACATGCCTTAGGGTCATCTAAATTGGGAAATTAGGAACATAACTGGAAATCCAGGGAAATGAACTGTTTCTCTTAATACACACATTAACATCTTGTTTTATCTTTTTTATTCTTACAAACATCAAACAGGAGGATCATGCTTGAATACTGTGTATGTTTGATCATGCTTACTTATCAAGAGCTCTCTCTGTCCCACATGATCGTGGAACACATCTGAAACACCACATTCGCAAGAAAAATAATCACACAAACACGGAAGAATTCAAACATGTATTCGGGCGATGCAATACCAAACGTGACTGCCAAGAGGTATAAGGAAGAGATGTGAAGAGATAATGAAAGGATCTTTCTGTGTTCTGAAAAGTTTCGCAAAATTTCATGCTGGAAATATAATATCCAATACAGTGTTTTTGTCTCTTTGCTTGCAAATTCTATACAAAGTTCTCGAGGTTACTTTTATTCATGTTTTTTATTTTTGGTTATTTGTCTATTAATCCTGCCAAGCGTGCAATTATTTTGAAAGTCATCTCATCTAAACGCTTTGCCTAAAGTAAAACCACCATTCAGTAACTGTAAATAGCATAAAAAAAAATGCACTATTTTCATTCGAATAAATTCCCATAGAGTTTTCATAAGCTGCCCTTGAACTTCAAAATATAAATTAACTTTTTGCTTGGAACAATCTTTCCATAAGAATTAGCAATCAACTGCAGTTTCTGAATGGCGAAGTTTAAGCAAAGAAAAAAACATTAAACATAAAAGATATATTATGAAGCTGTCCAATCTATGCAGAAAGATGTGTATAGTCAATAAATTCATATCACAAAAGTCGTCCAGGGTCATTTGTTGTGAATAGGAACGATCACACGCAAATGAGCAAGCCATCACACACGAAAAGAAATCCGGAAATGGGATATGAAAGTATATATAAATTGCATAATCAAACGGCGTCCTTTGTAAGGGTAATTTACCAGAGAACACCTTACCAGAGAGAGAGAGAGAGAGAGAGAGAGAGAGTCAGTGTTTACCTCCACAAGAAATCAGATGCAATTAAACAAGAGGAATTCAGTTCTGTAAGCCCATTTTAAACAAGTATTAAATTATTTTATTAGTCTGGCATTACAAAAGACGCCCAGGGAAGAAGAAGGAAAGAGGAAAAGACAGAGACAGCCAGGCCGTCCACGGACTGGCGAAGTTCAAGGCAGTTTTGACAGAAACACATCAAAAATAAAAGTTTGCTGTTACAGACCTTAGGTTATTTCTTGCGGCTACTCGGCGTGACGCCTCCCTGTCATGCGAAATGGGATGGAGGCAAGTGTTAGTGTGTTGTTAGAGAACATGATTAAACGCATGTTTATTTATTTATTCCTTTTTTTTTTAAGTTGTGTTAGGAACCTTCGAAGAGAACTTCAGCAGACTCATAGTTTCAAGTTACCTTTTACTTATGGTAAAAGGTACTTCAAACGATGGCCTTAATTAAGTACCTTTTAACAGAAGTAGAAGGTACTCCAGGTAAAAGGAACTTTAAACTATCGCCTTGAAGTACCTTTACTTCAAACGATGGCTTTAAGTACCTTTTACCAGAAGTAAAAGGCACTTCTGGTAAAAGGAACTTCAAACTATATCTTTGAAGTACCTTCTACTTTTGTTAAAAGGTACTACTTCAAATTATAGCTATGAAGTTCCATTGACCAGAAGTACCTCCTACTCCTGGTAAAAGGTTCTTCAAACCATGGCTTTGAAGTATCTTTTATTTCTGGTGTTGGGATGTCATTTGTGAAAGAAAAAGGTGGGATAAGAGATTGAGAAATACAGATGACAAATTTATAGTCAAGAAGCTCTATTCAGAATACATTGTTTGGCAAAATGCGCCAGCAATCGTCAGTGTATACAGGGCAGTCTTCTTAACAACACCAAAATCAGAAAGAGAACTCTACTATCTCAGTGAGTGTAGCGTGTGTCTTTGATTAAAATGAAAGCAGTGTACCTTTGAAGTCACTTTCAAGTTATTATTAGTTTTGTGAAGGTTAATCCTTATTCCTTTAATTTAAAGTTTAGTAAGGCCTTTACGAAAGGAATCCATCACTTGACTGAAGAATATTTTTTTCCCTTGAGCCGAAAAACTTAAAAAAAATTAGGAACTTTCTTCAAATTATTTGTCAAATAAATAAATGGATAAATTAATAATAATAATAATAATAACAATAATAATAATAATAATAATAATAATAATAATAATAATAATAATAATAATAATAATAATAATAATAATAATAATAATAATAATAACAACTGTTGCCTCAGTGTCATTCGTTTTATAACATACTTTTTACTTTTTATTTCTCTCTCTGAGGGGGGAAATAAATGATAGGAATTAAAGATATAAGGCATAATATTAATGCCCCTCATCAGCTTCTATAGTTAATGAAACAGGCTGAAAAGAGTGTATCCTACAAAACAACAACAACAACAACAACAACAACAACATTAATAAAAATATAAAATAATCAGAAAAAAATCTGGCTCATTTTTTGTACTTATGGCTTGTTTTTTTTTTAAATCTGCAAATAATTTAATGTCTGTTTAACATGACATAATTTTCATGAATCTCTCTACCTCACCATTTTCACTCTAAACCTTAAGAATTTATTTCAGTAGTATGCAAGCAGTGACAATCTATTTCCCACACTGTGTCGGCTGCTTTTAGAATATGATTCTTCTCCGGAAAGAAACTTGGCACCTTTTCAACAATGCCTGGCAACCGAGGAGGAACAATTTTCCTTGTGGGTAAGGTCAGTTCCTGTGAGTGTGGTCAAACTAAAATGCTAGAGAAATATCAGCTTTCAACGTCTTTTATGTATGTTAATTTAGATTCACTGTGTTCATTAAACAGTTTATCATCATCAATTCTTTAATTCAGTTATATTACTTACTCTGGGTGAATTATTGGTTATAGCATGAAATTTCTTTTTTATCAATAAATCACTATTAATGCTGTTTTTAGCATTTAAAAAGAAAATTTCAGTTTGGATACGATTACTTTAATATTGCTGTCATCATAAAATTGTTATTGCATTCGTTGGAACCGAGGTGATAATAATGGAAATTATTATTATTATCATTATTTTGGACCTAAGATCCTGTTCTAGTAGAAATAAAAGATTACCTTCAGCATTTATAATTTTTTGAGAATTCCTCATATGAATATTGGCCCGAGAAGCGAATTGTAAGGAAAATAGAAAAAACAATATATAAAATCAACTCGCTTAATTCTGCCATTCTTTTTAACGGCGTAATTATTATTATTATTATCATTATTATTATTATTATTATTTTTTTTTTTTTTTTTTTTTTTTGCTCTATCACAGTCCTCCAATTCGACTGGGTGGTATTTATAGTGTGGGGTTCCGGGTTGTATCCTGCCTCCTTAGGAGTCCATCACTTTTCTTACTATGTGTGCCGTTTCTAGGATCACACTTCCTCTGCATGAGGCCCGGAGCTACTTCAGCTCTAGTTTTTCCAGATTCCTTTTCAGGATCTTGGATCGTGCCTAGTGCTCCTATGATTATGGGTACGATTTCCACTGGCATATCCCATATCCTTCTTATTCTATTTTCAGATCTTGATACTTATCCATTTTTTCCCTCTCTTTCTCTTCAACTCTGGTGTCCCATGGTATTGCGACTAATATAACAATAAGTGATACTTTCTTCTTGACTTTGTCAATCAACGTCACGTCTGGTCTGTTTGCACGTATCACCCTATCCGTTCTGATACCATAGTCCCAGAGGATCTTTGCCTGATCGTTTTCTATCACTCCTTCAGGTTGGTGCTCGTACCACTTATTAACTGCAAGGTAGCTGATGTTTCTTGCACAGGCTCCAGTGGAGGGCTTTTGCCACTGAATCATGCCTCTTTTTGTACTGGTTCTGTGCAAGTGCCGGGCATTCACTTGCTATGTGGTTTATGGTTTCATTTTTCGTATTGCACTTCCTACATATGGGAGAGATGTTATTTCCATCTATCATGCTTTGAACATATCTGGTTCTTAGGGCCTGATCTTGTGCCGCTGTTATCATTCCTTCAGTTTCCTTCTTTAGCTCTCCCCTCTGTAGCCATTGCCAATTGTCATCGCTGGCTAGTTCTTTAGTCTGTCTCATGTATTGTCCGTGCATTGGTTTTGTTGTGCCAGTCCTCTGTTTCTTTCTGTCTTTCTCCTGTCTCTGTATATTTCTGGGTCTTCGTCTACTTTTATTAGTCCTTCTTCCCATGCACTCTTTATTATTATTATTATTATTATTATTATTATTATTATTGGGGGTGGGAGTTTATCACAGTCATCCTATTCGACTGGGTGGTTTTTATAGTGTGGGGTTCCGGGTTGCATCCTGCCTCCTTAGGAGTCCATCACTTTTCTCACTATGTGTTTTGTTACTAGGAGCACACTCTTCTGCATGAGTCCTGGAGCAACTTTGGCATCTAGTTTGTTATTATTATTATTATTATTATTATTATTATTATTATTATTATTATTATTATTATTATAAAATGAACTATTGTAACAGCAACATCAGCAATGACCAGAAAACAGAGAAAGCACTCGTATTGCATCAGTAACGAGACAGTTTTTTTTTCCTTCGCACAACCAAACAAGCGCAGTGGCTGCATCACTAGATATCAAATTGCCTTCGACCAGCATCCCGCAAAGCCTCTGGAATTAAATCTCTAGGCCGAGGAAGATTATTGAAGCGGTTATATTATCATCATCACCAAATCTTTAAGCATCGTTATACAAGACTGGAGATTTGAGTCACCAGATGTGGGTCTGGTACAGGGGAATGGGGGGAGAGGATGAGAGTTAAAGGAAATTCCGAGGAGAAAGCGAAGCAAGGTAGGAGAATAAAAGTATGGGTCAGACCCATTTGCTCATTGGTTAAGTGCTATCAGAGGTTTGGTTTCTCAAATAAAAA
>NC_087200.1:180818494-180831825 GCF_015104395.2 Macrobrachium nipponense | reverse complement strand
GGTTTGGTTTCTCAAATAAAAAGTTCACTACGACAAAGGAGCAATCAAGTCTCAGCTACGATGAAATAAAAGTGTTATTTCGTAAGAAACCGAGCGATCTCATGCAAAAGCACTAAGTTAATTATCCCTACCTTTCATATTGCAAGAGTTAGACAAGATAAAGGTTAAAAAGCACATTTTTACAGCTGACAAGAAAATACAAAATGAATCTATTTACAGAAATGTCTACACGAATTATTTAGAAGGGAAAAGTCAAAATATTTACAGTGTGGAATAGACTTCGATGGCCAAAGAGGCAGTGCATAATTGGCCTAAAATAAATCACTTTATGCTTACCCTATGTATACATAAATTACAGGTTGACATATCAGTCTATCAATCTATCTATCTATCATATATATAAAATAGATCTGTTACCAATTAACACGTAACTTTATGCTTACCTATGTATACATAAATTGCAGGCTGACATATCAGTCTATCTATCTATCAATCTATCTATCCATCATATATATAAAATAGATTTGTTACCAATTAACGTAACTTCATGCTTACCCTATGTATATATAAATTGCAGGCTGACATATCAGTCTATCTAACTATCAATCTATCTATCATATATATAAAATAGATGTTAGTAATTAACACATGACTATTCTTATACTGACATATGCTTTCACAAAACCCCATAAAAGCGAATTCACTTATCCTTGCGAATGAATAACTTTCACGAATCGAACCTGTCTCTCTCTTGGGTTTAGGTCCATAAAACAGTTTCGAATTAAAGATTCAGTTTCTTGAGCAGTTTCAGGTGATGCGTTGCTATACAAAATTCACAGCCAAGTGCAGGCAGTGTTAGATGATAAAAGCAAGATAAAGTAACACTATAAAAGCAATGGTAGAATTTCAGAGAGAGAGAGAGAGAGGTTTGGAAAATTGCTTAGAACTACAAATATAAGTATACAGTTTTCCATATACATAATGAAATAAGAACAGAGTCGTAAAAGAAAAACAATATAGAGAAAATCAGCTGATTTGTCCTCTGCCAAGAGAGAAATCGAACTTGATGACCATAGACACACAGCCACAGTTATCACTGATCTTAAAAACATTTTCCTTGACTGCTGAGTCTAATTTGTGCGTGTAGGAAAGGTGTGCGTGTAAATTGGCAATATTTAGGAAATAATGTATTTAGTGTTAATTGAGGCTGACTGTGGCATATATGAATACTTTCCTTGACAATATTTTCATGGATTCTTAAATCCTCGCTCTCATGTTTTTACAGGTTGGCAATATTTAAGGAATATCACATTTAATGTTACAGACTATTTACATCTTTTACTAGTTGTGGAAGTTTGTGGGAAAAATCCCGATTGCCAAAATATTATGAATTACTCTTTTTCTGAAGATCTACTCTTTCTAATTTACAGTTAGTGAGAAATTTACGACTTTGCCCTAAAAATATGCATATAGGTGCTCGATTTATGTACATGCACTTACAGTACACGAAACTGTATCGATCTACTATTTCATTCTGATTTACCGTTTCAATGGCAACTTAGTCTGCACTGAGGAAAACCATCTCTTGTCCATGGTTTACTACTCTGATGATATCTATGAAAATTGAAAATTCTCTTCATAACTTGTTTTTAATGACCTTTTCGTAAATTATAAAGAAACCTTCAAGAGTAAAAAAAATTATATTACTTAATAATTAAAATATTAAAGCAAAGTGAATCAGTTCAATTTTGTTTTCATAGTTATATCAACTATTACTATATATATATTCGTTTTAACAAATTTATATATTTTAATGTTTTGCATAATGTGAAACAATTTTTTTTTTATTTTGACTTTGAATGAGCTGAACATGATCTAGTAAATCTATTTAATTCTATTAATCTTCACTTTTCTTCAGATTTCCTAGAAATACTGAAAATATTGTGCAATACGTAATACGTACATATCTTAACATATATTGTGAGGTTAAATAATAAAAGATTTTGTCTCGATGAGATGCATTTCAAGAGAAAAAATGTGGGACTTCATCAACTGTACTGACCTCACATTCTTCTTAAGACTTTTAATCCTTCGGCTCTACGCATGACATAAATTTTAATTAACAAAAACTAATATTTATATCATTATTTAAGTATTGTGGGTAAACTAAACATGCTTTTACTCCAGTTATTTACAAACCAAATTAAATAAATTACAGGTTATCCCAGCTAAGGCTATAATACAATTCAAAACTACATGCTCTAATGTTTATGCTATAAAATATGATAACCTATATTATTATTATTATTATTATTATTATTATTATTATTATTTTATTTTTATTTTTTTTGCTCTATCACAGTCCTCCAATTCGACTGGGTGGTATTTATAGTGTGGGGTTCCGGGTTGCATCCTGCCTCCTTAGGAGTCCATCACTTTTCTTACTATGTGCGTCGTTTCTAGGATCACACTCTTCTGCATCAGTCCTGGAGCTACTTTAGCCTCTAGTTTTTCTAGATTCCTTTTCAGGGATCTTGGGATCGTGCCTAGTGCTCCTATGATTATGGGTACGATTTCCACTGGCATATCCCATATCCTTCTTATTTCTATTTTCAGATCTTGATACTTATCCATTTTTTCCCTCTCTTTCTCTTCAACTCTGGTGTCCCATGGTATTGCGACATCAATGAGTGATACTTTCTTCTTGACTTTGTCAATCAACGTCACGTCTGGTCTATTTGCACGTATCACCCTATCCGTTCTGATACCATAGTCCCAGAGGATCTTTGCCTGATTGTTTTCTATCACTCCCTCAGGTTGGTGCTCGTACCACTTATTACTGCAAGGTAGCTGATGTTTCTTGCACAGGCTCCAGTGGAGGGCTTTTGCCACTGAATCATGTCTCTGTTTGTACTGGTTCTGTGCAAGTGCCGGGCATTCGCTTGCTATGTGGTTTATGGTTTCATTTTTCGTATTGCACTTCCTACATATGGGAGAGATGTTATTTCCGTCTATCGTTCTTTGAACATATCTGGTTCTTAGGGCCTGATCTTGTGCCGCTGTAATCATTCCTTCAGTTTCCTTCTTTAGCTCTCCCCTCTGTAGCCATTGCCATGTGTCATCGCTGGCTAGTTCTTTAGTCTGTCTCATGTATTGTCCGTGCATTGGCTTGTTGTGCCAGTCCTCTGTTCTGTCTGTCATTCTCCTGTCTCTGTATATTTCTGGGTCTTCATCTACTTTTATTAGTCCTTCTTCCCATGCACTCTTTAGCCACTCGTCTTCACTGGTTTTCAGATATTGCCCCAGTGCTCTGTTCTCGATGTTGACGCAGTCCTCTATACTTAGTAGTCCTCTCCCTCCTTCCTTTCGTGTTATGTATAGTCTGTCCGTATTTGCTCTTGGGGGTAGTGCTTTGTGTATTGTCATATGTTTCCTGGTTTTCTGATCTATGCTGCGGAGTTCTGCCTTCATCCATTCCACTATTCCTGCACTGTATCTGATTACCGGCACTGCCCATGTGTTTATGGCTTTTATCATATTTCCGGCGTTGAGTTTTGACTTGAGTATCGCCTTGAGTCTCTGCATATATTCTTTCCTGATCGTGTCCTTCATCTCTTGGTGTTTTATATCCCCTCCTTCCATTATTCCCAGGTATTTGTATCCCGTCTCATCTATGTGTTTGATGTTGCTCCCATCTGGTAGCTTTATCCCTTCAGTTCTCGTTACTTTGCCTTTTTGTATGTTGACTAAGGCGCATTGTTCTATTCCAAACATCCTGATGTCCCCAGATACAGTCTGGATTAGGGTATCTATTTCCTTGATGCTCTTACCACACAGCTTGATGTCGTCCATGAACATCAGATGGTTGATTCTGTTGCCTCTTTTCTTGAGTTGGTACCCGGCATCCATCTTCTGTAGTACTTTTGTCATGGGAATCATGGCTACTACGAAGAGTAGTGGGGACAGTGAGGTTGCCCTGGAAGATCCCTCTTCTGATATTAACCTCTGCTAGTCTTATTCCAGAGCTTGTAAGTATTGTATTCCAGTTACGCATTGTATTTTTGAGGAAGCTGATGGTGTTTTCCTCTGCCCCATATATTTTCAGGGATTCTATTAGCCATTTGTGTGATATCATGTCGAAGGCTTTCTTATAGTCTATCCATGCCATGCTTAGGTTGGTTTTCCTTCTCCTACTGTTCTTCATTACCATTTTGTCTATCAGGGGCTGGTCTTTTGTGCCCCTACACTTCCTTCTGCAGCCTTTCTGTTGGTGGGGGATGGTGTTTGTCTCCTCTAGGTAATTGTAAAGCCTTTCACTGATGATACCTGTTAGTAACTTCCACATTATTGGTAGGCAGGTGATAGGCCTGTAGTTACTGGCTATTTCCCTTACTCTTGTCTTTTTGTGCTAAGGATGTTCTTCCTGTGGTCATCCATTTGGGTGCATGGTGATTTGAGATACAATGCTGGAGTTGTTCTGCTATTTGTGGGTGTAGGGCCTTGAAGTTTTTGAGCCAGTATCCATGGACTTCATCGGGACCTGGGGCTTTCCAGTTGGGCATTTTCTTATTTTCTTTAGTTGGTGTCTGACTGTGTCTGTCGTGATCTCTGTGAATCTTTGTTTTATTCTCCCTGTTTCTTCTTCCTTGACTTCCTGGAGCCATGTTGCATGTTTGTTGTGTGATACCGGATTGCTCCATATGTTTTCCCAGAGTCTCTTACTTGCTTCGGCTTCAGGAATTTCTGGGTGGTTGTCTTCCCCTCTTAGTTGGCTGTATAGTCTTTTCTGGTTGGTTCCGAATAGTTTGTTCTGTTGGTATCCCTTATTCCTGTTCGTGTACCATTGGATCTTATGTGCTTTGGCCTTAAGCCTCTGTTTTACATCTTCTATTGTGTTGTTTAGTCCCCTCTCTTGTACTTTGTATTTCTCGTTGAGTTCCTCCCTTGTTTTCTTGCTTCTTAGCCTTTTTTCTGCCATCTCTTTCAGTTACTTAAGTCAGATCTCATCACCAGGCGGTTGCTGTTTTGGTTTCTGTTGGGTTGGTTGTGCTGGTGGTGTTGGTGTTCGAATCCCCATCAGTTCTGCTACTAATCTTGCTCCTGCATATGCCAAGTTATTTGTTTCTGTGAGACTGGTGGTGTGTATTATGCCCATTATTGCATTGACCTCACTTGTTTTCTCCCTTAATTTCTTGGTGTTGTAGGCTTTCATGGAGGGGATCTTTGTTCTCTCTGTATCTGGCTCCATCCATTGTCTAATCTTTTCTATCCATCCCGTCCTCTCTGTTACTTCGTCGGTGTTTCTTCGTGTGTCGTTGTTTGATACCTCATCATCCCTGTCGTCTTCTGTGGCATCGTCTCTCAGTTCGTCTTCGTGTAATTCATTGTCGTGTGACATATCCCTTTCCAGTTCTTCTCTTTCTGTTGGGGAGAGCCAGTTCTTTTTCTTTATGTTCCTTACTTGGTCTGCCAGCCTCTGCTCTGTTTGGGGGGTGTTATTCCTCTCATTCCAGATGATGACCAACCTTCTTCTATCTCCTCTCTCCGTCGGGTTGCTTCTGATGTGGCATCTTCATATTTCCTTATTTTCTTCTCTTTTCCATTTCTTCCTTTGGTTTGTTTCTGTAGCTCCAATCTCAGGCTGTTGGTTACTGTCGTTGTGGTGGTCAGTTGTTGGATGACGACCTCCAAGTACCTGACCGTCTTCCCCTTCAATTGGGTTGAATACCTGGCTGCCGGACGAAGCTCCTCTGTTGCCAGAGGTTCCATTTACGTCGTTGTCGTTTATTCCTTCATTTCTTAACATCATTGCTGAGTTTTGCTATTTAACCCATAGCTGGACCCTACCCCATCAGGAGTAGGTACTCTTTTACTGCCGAGTAGACTGAGGAAATTATGGTAAAGATCCTTTCCCAAGGAATCAACGCTGAGGAGAGCGGTCACCCATCCAACGACTGACCAGCCCCAATGTTGCTTAATCAGTCCATTGACGACCTATCCCACTCTGCCACGGCGCCACATTTGTCATTATTATTATTATTATTATTATTTTATTATTATTATTATTATTATTATTATTATTATTATTATTATTATTATTATTATTATTATTATTCTTTAAATGTCAGGCCAGATGATATGGGATACGGTTAATGAGGCAACTGATGATACTGATAATGATTATTATTAATTACTTTTATCATTATTATTATTATTATTATTATTATTATTATTATTATTATTATTATTATTATTATTATTATTATCATTATTATTATTATATTACTCAACATCAGTAATCATAAATCTAGAACAATCCTAGGAAGAAAATGAATTCCAAATAAAGATTCTGTTTTAAAAACAGAAAAAAATATCAAATAAACATTAATCAGCATATAAATATATACAAAGTTTGCTTGTCACATGAAGTTACCTGTTCGATCAGTTCAGTATCTACTGTGAGTTACAAAGTTTGATAAATGTAGTTTCACTTTGAGCTGATTAGTGTATTGCATGCCAGTAAGGGACCTTATCTTGGTTAGGTGTGGTAAGTTGTGTAAGAGAGTAAAAAAAAAAAAACTTGCTGTGGACCTAAGGCCTCTGACCAACCAATAAAGAAGACTCTGGGTTGCAGATTATGTCAAGCAATCTCATCCATTGATTATTAGATTCTTAGCACTACCTTATCTTTTATTTCAATGTCAGAGTATAGAAATAACAGAAAAAATGAAAGAGACAGGAGATATTATTGTGAAATTAAGGTAAAATATAATTTTTTTATAATACTGTACTGAGAATGCTGTGTAACAATTCCAAAGGGAACTTTTTGAGACAAATGATTCTGTCATATATCAATGCACATTCTATCAATAATAATAATAATAATAATAATAATAATAATAATAATAATAATAATAATAATAATAATAATAATAATAATAATAATAATAATAACATTTATAGTAACCAATACCAAATTTACGTGCATTTTGTCATGATTTCCATTTACAATAAATCGAAGTAAACAGATCAGTAAAGTGAAATATTTTATGGAAAACTAAATGTCATAAAAAGGCGTCATTTCCTTCTGTATTCTAGTTCACGAAACAAAAATTCAAGCTCGAGACTTGTATTTTCTATTAGAAAATTAATGTTTGTTATGATGTTATATTTCAACACGACCTAAAACAGATATTATATAGAGCAATGTAAACAAAACTGAATATTGACAGCTTGAGGAAAATGTCACCAAGATTGATATACCTTTATATATATATATATATATATATATATATATATATATATATATTATATATATATATATATATATATATAAAGACACGTACACTTGTTTCCTAAAATATGTGTTATTTGCCATCGTATTTGAGAGCCGCACATCACAATGAATGAAGGAAATATAATTTACAAATACGGAAGAAAGAAAACGTAAGGAAATAATAATGTAAATAACGAACGAAACAAGGCGTAGAAACACACGGGAAACAAGAAACAGAAAGATGTAAGTTGCAACGTATACTTGTTAAAATGTGCACGAATCAACTACTACTTAATATACGTGATATAAGAAAAAGTAAACTACATAATTTGAAAGGCAAAATTCACGCATTTTAAGGCCTTACCTGAGACTATCACTCTTATTCTTGCCCCCTGGCTTGGGCACTTCCTTGGCATTGACCAGGTGCCTGGCGCCCCAGTTACACTGGACGAACCGCCACGCCCCTGCGACGTACACGGCGTTCCAGGAGTTGCGGAATCTGTTGTCCTCGAACCTGACGCCTGGCTGGTATCCTGCGGATTTGCTGTATCCTTTGATGACGACGCAGTGCAGACCGGCGTAACTGGAAGGGAGTGGCGTTTGTTATCACTTCTAGGACATAACTCGTGTCATTTTTTTAATAACTAAATAAATAGTTTCCTTAACTTCAAAGTCCTTTTGTGAATTCGACACGAAGTTTAATTTAGCGTTGTACAAGTTCAATACAGAAATATTAACTTTATACTTATTCAGCGACACCATAACAAAGCTCTTTTTTTCATGGCTTTTAAGACAAAAAAAAATTTACTGCAGATTTTCAAAATAACAAGAAAACCTTCTTAAACCAAAGCATTGCCCATAAAGATCTAAACATATTACCAAATCCAAAAATAATGAAGTTTGATCATTACCATTGCTTGGAGATAATTGCGTACACTTGGCTAACTCAAATTAAGTTTTTTCTTATACTGTCTGCCACTGTACGAGACATAAAAACTACAATTTCAGAATCATACCAAATCTTTAACTAAAGATACTTTCTACAGGAAAATATAAACACTGTCTGTCGCAGCTACTGGCATAAGCAGGTACTGTTAAAACAACTGTAAACTTGATCACACGATTGCCTTGTATCTTGCATATAATAAAAAAATAGAATCCCTGTCTACCTGTTGTTCCTAGTACCTGCAAAGACGTTTGAAAAGGACGTGGTAGGACTCAGTCCCGTATTTGATGCCCCTCAGCAACCCCATGGGGGTGTCCCCGTGCGCCGAGTCGTCGAAGGTGATGGAATTCAAGTTCTTGACAGTGATCCAGCGGAAGATCGTCCTGGCCTTTTCCACGTCCGAAATGCACTGGCCGACTAGCATTCTCACCAGGTCCGTGAAGGTCTTCTGGTCTTCTTGTGCCACCTGTTGGTATTGATATAAATTTTAACGTTTGCTGAGGAGAGATGAGGACCACGCTGGGAGACATACTATGGGGATGGAGGCTCGAGGAAGAAGTGGGAGACCAAGAAAGAGATGGTAGGACTGTGTGAGAGGAGACTTACATGAGAAGGTATTGGTATAAATTTTAACGTTTGTTGAGGAGAGATGAGGATCATGCTGGGAGACATACTATGGGGATGGAGGTTCAAGGAAGAAGAAGAAGAGGGAGACCAAGAAAGAGATGGAAGGACTGTGTGAGAGGAAACTTACATGAGAAGGTATTGGTATAAATTTTAACACTTGTTGGGGAGAGATGAGGACCACGCTGGGAGACATACTATGGGGATGGAGGTTCGAGGAAGAAGAAGAAGTGGGAGACCAAGAGAGAGATGGTGGGACTGTGTGAGAGGAGACTTACATGAGAAGGGAATTGATAGGCAGGAGCGCAGGAAAGAAATAGATGGAAACGGCTCATCTGGGAAGAAGTTTTAACAGAAAGTTCTGCTTAACACGGGTCCTGAACTCAGCTGCCTAGAATTCTGTTTGACCCTCAGATTCCACGAGTCTGATGGCCAAAGGTTCCCGTCCTTTTCTTTAGAATGTTGTTAAATCATATGTTTCTTTTTAGTAATTATGTTTTATTTTCGTTATTTTACATTACGCTGACCTTATGCCAGCACGGGCTCTTTCTCATAGAGCGGCCCGTAACAAATTTTTTCGTCTTAATGACGGATCTAATCATATAAAATGACAGATTTAATAATTTCAGGGGCTCCACCTACATCTTTTGAAATACCGTTTATTTATCGTACGTTAGATGTATCTTTATTTCATGCCTGCATATATTACCTAAGTGATCTGGAGATGTTAAATGAACGTTTCATCAGCCTTTGCTTCAAATGAGGTATTTTGTGACTGGATTCAATGGCTCAAAAATACTTCACGATTTCTTAGAATAATTCAATGAAAAATCGTCAGTTAATTCAACTTTCATTTGTATGAATGCTTCAAGTAAAACTCATTTTAAGTTAAACTTTAAATGAATGTTATCTTATCATATTAACATGCATCTTGTGCGCATTTTTACTATAATCTGATATACAACATACGCCTTAGTATTCGGGTTATTAAGTTCATACACGCCATCGAGGCAGGGATGTATGAATTCACACCCAAAATGATGACACATCAATTCATACACAACAAGTGTGAATGGATTCTTGCAAGTATAGTGTTCAGTAAATCACGCCAACTGAGCTTATAACCAATGGCCCAATTCTCTCACCTGAATAGCCAGCTGATCGACTTCAGCAAATTCGTCGGGATCCGTATAGATGTCGGTCTTGGTCTGCGGGGGAGGCAAGGGCGGAGGGGGTTGGGCAGGGTAGTGTTCTAGGACCTCCTCCTCGTCGTCCAGGAACTCGGATCTCTTCTCCTGAATGAGGCGCATCATCTCCTTGCTGTGTTTCTCTACCAGAGCTGCTGTGGCCGCCCTGTGGGAGAAAGAAAAAAAAATTGCCATAGGATTTGAGGAGTCTTTGTATAAGGAGTTTGTTGTTTCGATAGGATATTGCCAGCTTGGATTCAGCTTCTATAATTCGACTTTTCTCCACTTGCACGTACTCATATACATCTCTCTCCGACACCCCCTCAGTCTCTGTTCTAACTGCACCACTCTCTCTCTCTCTCTCTCTCTCTCTCTCTCTCTCTCTCTCTCTCTCTCTTGTTTTGTGGACTTATTTTTCCCTAGAATGAATAATGAAATGTATGTAATAGCCATTTTAATGGAATGAAGAATTTTTGCTTTGACTTTGACTCTCTCTCTCTCTCTCTCTCTCTCTCTCTCTTTTTCCATAACTATCTCTCCCTCTATGTATTCATCTATCTATTTATCCATATTCTGCTCATACACACACACACACACACACACACACACACACTCTCTCTCTCTCTCTCTCTCTCTCTCTCTCTCTCTCTCTATATATATATATATATATATATATATATATATATATATACATTATATAATAACTGCTCATACACACTCTCTATTTATTCATCTATCAATCTATCTACCTATATTCTACTCATACACTCTCTCTCTCTATTTATTCATCTATCAATCTATCTATCTATATTCTGCCCATACTCTCTCTCTCTCTCTCTCTCTCTCTCTCTCTCTCTCTCTCTCTCTATTTATTAATCTATCTATCTATCTATATTCTGCTCATACTCTCTCTCTCTCTCTCTCTCTTCCTGACTAAAAGAAAAGAGGAAATGAATGATTTCTCTCTCTTGCCGTTACCTCTCGTGTTCCAGCATCTTGCGAGAGAGGTTCTCCTTCTTCATGTCCCTCTTGATCGTCATGTTCTTCTCAAGTTCCTCTCGCTCCTTCTGGTGCTTCACCGTCAGGACCTTGGACTCCTCCCGGGAGCGCTTCTTCATCGCCAGGTCGCGCTCGAATCTGTGGACATTTCGGAATTTGAGAGTTTTTCCAGATTTTTTTTTCTTTCGTTTTATTTCAGGATACTGAAAATGTGGAATCTTAAGGGATATCATACATACATATTTATATAGGTATGTAAACAGGTATACTATATATATATATATATATATATATATATATATATATATAAAATTATTTATATGTGTGTATATGTATGTATGTATGTATGTATACATATATAAGCACATGTATACATGTACTCATATATGTGTATATATATTTATTATTTTTTAGTACGTTCACTGAAAATTTATAACTTTGATGACACATGTAATATTTTAAGTTTCACTCAAGCTACTCTGCCTGTAGAAGTTTAGATTTATATATATATATATATATATATTATATATATATATATATATATATATATATATATATAATACTATATTATATATATATATATATATTTTATATATATATATATAATATATATATATATATGTGTGTGTGTGTGTGTATGTATATATATTCGTTATTTTTCTTATTACGTTATTGAAAATATAGAAATTTAAGGATATGTGATATCTTAAGTTATATCCAAGTTACTGAGACTGTGGAATTTTAAGGAGTTATATTTCATAATTTTTCAATGTTACTGAAAATATAGAATTTTCATGACCTGTCATATTTTTTAGTGACTGGACAGTCAGGTCAACTGGTGTCAATCCTACCAAGGTCAATAGCACATGAAGTCTACAATCAATTACTGAAATATTAAACGACAAATTTTCTTATAATTTTTTTTTCTATTTAAAGAAAGACGCAGTTTCTTGGACCTATATCTTCCTAAGCTAATTGAATGAAGTATTTCATTCATCTCCATGAAAGTAAGTCGTGAGGGATTTTAAAAATCACAACATTATGAATATTACACGCAGAAGAATAATTAATTACAAATCCACAATTACTGTCAATAGTATACAGATTCGGCATTCGTTTAAACCATATTTGCATGTTGCAATCTTCAAACTGCAGGATATTATATCAAGATAAAAAATATGTTGATAATTTGCTATATATAAAGACGAGTTTTTATCAGGTAAGTGCAAAGAAAGGGTCCAGTTCTTCAAAAAAATATTAAAGAGTACAATAGTCTATATCTCAAGAGGTCAATGATTCGTTGCTACATTGATGCAGCACAGCCAGAAACTACAATTATCTACTTGTCTGGATAAGTCGAATAAGAAAGCTTTATATAATAATAATAAAAAAAACTTGCAAATAAATAGTGAATTGAAGGGTAACAATACCAATGAAGACTGACTCGTCACAACGATAATTCTGATGCAGCCAATTCGTGAATTTCATAATTGATTTTTAATAGGATCTAAATCAGATTTTTCAGAGATTATTTTTTATTTATTTTTTATTTTTATTTATTTATTTATTTATTATTTATTTTTTGGGGGGGGGGTGGGTTCGATCGGGGCGGTAGTGCAGAATCTGATTCTTGTATGGCATAAGGCTCTATTCAGTAACGTTCAGTTATAGCATTTTCTATAATTTTTTTTCTTCTGATTGTATCCAACGCAAGCCTTATTTTTTCAACTTTACTTAATTGCTGCCTGCAATATATTGTCTGTTGATATTTGTATTTTCTGAATAGGATTGTATTCCTGATTTTCGTCATTTCTTTTATTAAGGAAAAAACTCCTGTCTTTAATTGGTAAACCAAAATCTTGCTTCTCATATTATAGTATTTTTCCAGTAGGCTCAATCCAACCCTTCATAAAGTCTTGTCCTATAAGATTCAACTCCCTTTAGGAAGTGTACCGTCAGTGCACCTCTTTGCACAGGCCCTTTTACTCCTTTTATTGTACCTCCATTCATATTCCTACTTCCCTCTTACTTTCCACCCTCTTCTAACAATGTTTAATATTGTAACTGTGACGTTTCCCTCCTGTTACATACACCTTTTAAACCTTTTATACTTTCAATTTTCCTTTCAGCGCTGAATGACCTAATATGTCCCAGTGCTTGGCCTATGACTTGAACTTTTCATTTCATCTAGTTAATAAGATTCAACTAATCCCTGTAACAAACGAACGTCCTATCATCAAAATCCGGTCCAACCATTTTTATAGATTCACGTCCACGGACTGGATCCGAAATCCCTTCT
>NC_087200.1:180793494-180810994 GCF_015104395.2 Macrobrachium nipponense | reverse complement strand
GTACTACAATCTGTCAGTCTGTGAGATAACCAGTCTGCCAGCCTGCCGGGTGGTCCACCCGTCCTTCACAGCCTGTCTAAAGGTCACATTCTGTCAGTCACTCGGTCGGGTGACATAGCAGCAAGATATATTATGCTGCCATTCTGTCTGTTTGTTAGTCTGTCTGACAACTACTGCTTCTGTCCTTCTGTGTTTATGATAGTCTGCTTGTCTGTCAATTACTGTTTCTGTCATTCTGTCTCTACGATAGTCTGCTTGTCTGCCAATTACGGTTTCTGTCATTCTGTCTCTGCGATAGTATGCTTGTCTGCCAAGTACTGCCTCTGCCATTCTGTCTCTAAGTCAGTTAGTCTGTCTGACAACTATTGCTTCTGTCATTCTGTCTCTATGATAGTCTGCTTGTCTGCCAAGTACTGCCTCTGCAATTCTGTCTCTTAAGTCAGTTAGTCTGTCTGCCAACTGCTGCCTCTGTCTGTTACAAATCACAAGACCATTCTCAGATTTCGCTAAACCGCAAATGAACTGAGAATCTCAGTTTATCCCTCGTGACGTAAAACGGTTCGGTATAGTTACGTAAGAGAATCATAACCGACCCGCGTTACGTCGAGAGAGAAAAAAAAGAAAAAAATCGGTAAAATGAGATGGGTACTTCTTCTCCCGCAAAACCTCAGAGGAAAAACAGTGATATGCCCAACTGCGATGCCCTGAGAGTGAATTTCTTGATTATCTGTCCACATATCTAACAAGTACGTACATACGTATGAAAAGCCACACGATCTAGATATATATATATTAAATATATATTTATAATATATATATATAGATTATATATATTTATAATTATTAAAGATGTACGATATATATATATTATATATATATTTATATATAATATATGTATATATATATATATATATATACTATATATATATATATATATATATATATATTATATGATATATTTAATGGAACAAACATATTCACACATTCTCATTTATATAACATGGTATCCAATTTAAAACCTCATGGCTTACCTGCAAATATCAATGGAAGAAATATACGTACGTACACACATGCAATATTCAACGATGCCTGTGGATGTGAGATTTCTAGATGGTTATGAATTGGGTTTCATGTTCTGAATAATAATAATAATAATAATAATAATAATAATAATAATAATATAATAATAATAATAAAGCCTTTGTATGAGAGATTTCTGGAAGGTTGTGCATACACGAAGGTCATCGAGAACTGTCTCCTCTACAAGACTCCATTTATCTTTTTTGTTTTTAATGACAACTCGGTACTTTACTTCCCACTGCTGGCCCACTTTCTCCCCTTTTCTTGAAAATCTGAATAGGGTATGTGAAGGTCGCGTGTCTGCGGGCGCTAAGACCAGACTTTGTCAAGCCGTCATCTGTGAAGTTTTGTTTAGTTTACCTTCTTAAAAAAAAAAAAAGCTTATAACAAATGGTAATGAAAACTGCTCTTAAAAGCATATGAAATCGGTTACCACATTGTTGACATTAGTGACAGAAATGGACCCCCACAGGAGAGGAAAAATCATCCATCTGGAGCTTTCGCCTTTGGAATCCTGTAGCATATGAGATCCTTTACGATTTCCAGAGTTAATGGAAGCGGTTCAAGTGGTTCACTCGAGTAGCTGAAAGCTGTAACCTCAGGAAAGTGAGGAGTTTTCTGACGATAAGACCGAAATACATCTGCGATGATGAACATGCTCACTTCAAGGTCAGGTTTGTTTGTTTGTTTGTTTGTTTGTTTGTTTGTATGGTGCTTTTACGTTGCATGGAACCAGTGGTTATTCAGCAACGGGCTCAGGTGAATCTGTCCAATGAGGTAACATAAAAGGTTCTTTTTCGATAACGTTCAAATGAACTCACCAAGAACATGAAATCAATTTAGAGTTCAGTGAATCAACTCTTCAATTCCAAAGGCAGACGATCGTTCAAGCAGTATTTAAAAGTAGTGTCACCTGGCGAATTTATTCTTTTTTTTTTTAATATTTACGTGTCAAGATTTTCCCAAATGCAAATATTCAGCCATATTAAAAGGAAAATGTTACAGAAGACATGAGGAACATATGCCTTCCAGGAAGGCTAAAACTTGCATCTGAAAAAATCATATTACTTAAATATCTAAGAAAGGAATAAATGTCTCTGCATCATATGAGGCACATTTACTTCTTAATACTGCTAATAATGCAACAATTGTAAAATGACCTTGTTTAATTAAAAAAAATGGCATCGCAAACACAGTGGTCATCGACACTGAACAGCCCAAGGAAATAACGTCTCAGAGTACAACTAGCGTAAATGTCCTGTCATAAATGACAGTTATATTTAGATAATTTTGCGTCTGTACAGTTTCCTTCCGCATTTTCTTGTTTAGTATTATGTGATCATTAAACGCGAGGTTTATCATTCTTTCAAATGTCTGTGTTACGCACAGAAATAGCCATATATATAAGGGTATACGCATTTCTTTTCATTTAGTCGGATACTTATCTCTCCAAGATTAGGGAAGCCGTCCTATGAGCCTTAAAAAAAGTAAGATATGAAAAACGATAAAAACACATACGGCAAAGTAAACATTTCTACACATTATATAAAAATTTTCCATAAAGGCTCACAAGAGGGCATTGGTGGTCAAGTAATGACACTAGAGAAAGATTCAGACGTATAAAAACTATCCTTTCCACAAGTATTTCTATGTTTTTTTTTTTTTTTTTTTTTTTTTTGTTTTTTTTTTTTTTTTTTTTTTTCTTCTTTTTTTACGGGCCAGTTCGTAATACGGATTTTCATAAACGCCGCTCTTATGAATTTAGTGAAAACTGACGAAAAGGGTATATCCTCGTCTTGAAATAAAAAAAAATCTTCACTAATGGTAATCATTCATCCTTATCTCCTATTAAATGAATAATAGATAACTGAGGATGAATAATAAAAGTTGTGGAAGCTAAACATTGGGTTTTGACGTAGAAATAATTCATCCAAATGAAATTTTTATTTTTTATTGTTTATATGATACCCTATGAAGGCAGAAATTCCCTTTTGCTCAGGCAAAAATAATAAAGAAATATTTATTGTGTGGCAAAACAAAAGATCTAAAAATAAGAAAGGTGTTCCATCAACAAGCCTGGGTAGGTGACATAAGTGACTTAATCATTAACTTAAGTATCATAAGTGACGTAATCATTAAAAGGAAAAAAACCAGTTACTATATACCCAAATTCTACTTTCGAAGCGCTTATAGTATCTTGTGGGATTGAAGGGTTCAAAACATAATGGGGAATACAACACGAGTGACGTAATCATTAAAAAGAACGAATATGATTCTACGACCGAATTCTACTTTCAAAGAGCTTCAGAGTATCCTGCGGGATTCGAGACGTAATCCTTCGCAGATCCACATTACGAAACCGAGCTCAAACCCTCCTTTCCCAAGGACCAGGTGGGCCGGTGTCGGTGTTGCATGGCACTCGAATCTCCTTGGAATGAGACCCACGTACTACGAGGTCTATAAGAACGTGATACGTAGGATATTCGAAGAGCGCAGATGCGCCAGCTCTGGCGCACTTCAGCTATTTACGCCGAAGACATCTTGTAGATCAAAGTGCGCAGTGAGGGATGTGTGGGAAAACAAGTGAAGGCGGGTATTCTGCGAGTGAACACGGAGAGCAAATGAGAGTATTTCGAAACCCGAGGGTGCATCTGGGGAATGTTAATATCCCATTAGTTGCGTTGGGCGCTCGTTAATGTTGAGAGTACAAGGGGGGGTGGGGGTTGGCCAGGGGTAGGGGAAAGAGAGAGAAGGGGGAGGGGGAAGGGGGGTGAAGATGTGGGAAGGATAGGACGAGGTCGCGAGAGAGAGAGAGAGAGAGAGAGAGAGAGAGAGAGAGAGAGAGAGAGAGAGAGAGAGAGGGGGGGAGTCGATGAGAACGGAGACTACGGGATTCCAGAACCTGCTTCGCCTACTATTCGCCTACAACCGTCGATTATACAACTACAACTACTTACCAAACTTAGTTACTACCGCCGCCGCCGCCGCCGCTTCGCTAGCATAGTGAAAGTAACCTTAAACGTACAGGGGGCACATACGCCAACAAACGGCGCTAAACGCCTACAGATGTCAGTCCAACCTACGCACACACACACACACAAACGACTTGAAAAGTAGTCCAGACGTCTTCTGGAGTATCCGATGGCTCTAGAAGCCTTTACGGGGCGACTAAAACCTTAGCATAATTTTGTGTAGGCAATCTAATCTCCAGGCTGTGATGAAAGACGAATCCTCTGGATTTTTTCTTTTTATTGAATGTCAGTTTTGTCCGAATTGGTTAAAGATCTCTGCTTTCATCATCAAGAGCCACAAAAGGGAAGCTGAAGGTAGTTTAAACTAAGTTTGCTTGGTCGTGGAGTTTCGTGAAGCATCGGCATCGATAATATCAATGAATAAAAGTTAAAATATGTATAAAATATTACCAGGACAGATGTGTAAACATACTTGTTTGCATTATTTATGATAATCTTTTCATTCGGCATTCGTCTACCATCACAAATAATATATAATATACAAAACTGTCATTTGCACCATCACAAATAATTTATAATATACAAAACTGTCATTTGCACCATCACAAATAATATATAATATACAAAACAGTCATTTGCACCATCACAAATAATTTATAATATACAAAACTGTCATTTGCACCATCACAAATAATATATAATATATAAAACTGCCATTTGCACCATCAAAAAATAATATATAATATACAAAACAGTCATTTGCACCATCACAAATAATATATGATATACAAAACCGCCATTTGCACCATCAAAAACAACATATATTATACAAAACAGCCATTTGCACAAAGCATAAAAAATAGCATATGATATATAAAGCAATCGTTTGCATTGATGTATTCGTGATAGATATTTTAAATTTCAAATAAACTTCAATGGAATAAAGTCAGTTGTTTTTCAGAGCAAACAAATAATCGCAATAAGAATTTTACATCATAAAATAATTCAAGTAAAGGCAAATTAAACACACCACATTTTCCAAGATTCAGGTGAACCTGTCCCGCTAATTATCAATCAGTTTAAATTATCTGACACAAGAATCATCTGTCATTCTCTAATAGGAAATGGTCACTCGTAGCCAAAATTTCTGCCAGGTCAGGATGGCCAACACAGAGATGGGTCAAATGTTATGGAGATCGAGGTCATCACAGGTCACCAGGTTTGGGTATAAGTACATGGGTGACCTTTTGAGGAATGTTCGACTTGCTGGTCTGGCTAGAGTCGACATAGGGACTGTAGTCTTGGATTAAGAATCTTCCTATTATATTTACAGGAAAATGGACTGAATAATGTATGCAAACTAAGGGGTCAATATTTGCAAGTTCCATTAAAGAAAAAAAACTTCAAACAATTTATTTATTCATTTATTTGTCCTTATTAAGTCTGTGTTTCTACGTAAGTGTCTCAGTCTCTCAACCTGTTTTATTTCTTGACATTTAAGATACACAGAGATGAACACATTTATGTTTGAGAACAAAGAGAAGAGAAGGCACGTAAGTAACTAAGTAACTTTCTTTTTTTTTTGGTTAGTTAGTTTTCCACCTTTCTAATATCGTCCCCCACAGTTCACATATGCTCTCTCTCTCTCTCTCTCTCTCTCTCTCTCTCTCTCTCTCTCTCTCTCTCTCTCTTATATATATATATATTATAATATATATATAATATATATATTATATATATATATATATATATATATGTGTGTGTGTGTGTGTGTGTGTGTGTGTGTGTGTGTGTGTTGTGAAGTATATGCAGTGCCCATAAAAGAAAATATACACATTTATTTATTCGTCAATAGTAACCCAAGAATACTGCTCTTATTTGCCACAACTGCCCTTGGCATCACTGAAAAAACTAAAACACGGATGATTTCTAGTGCCCACAAAAGAAATATATGTAACTTATCTTAAAATAAATTCAATGAATTGCAAGATGAAAAAAAAATATACCGGAAAGACGCCAGCAGTTTTTTTTTTTTTTTTCCTTTTTTTGGTCAAGTAACGCACTGAAGTTTACCTGTTGGAAATGAAAGTATTATATTTCTATTATTTCTATTATACCACGATATTTATGATTAAATAAAATTTAGAGCAATCAGCAGTAAAATCAATAATGCTACACATGTGTAGTTACAAAATTCAATTATCGTAGGGGTTGAACGCTACATAACAGTCATACCAACTACACGATCTATCCTTTCAAGCGTACCAACCCTACCGAAGATCAAACAGGTCATTTATGATACATCCAGATGTTTGCAAACAATTATCACAGTCTCGTGTGTAGTATGAATAAATTTTTTGTTCATATCGGGATCAAAACCAGGACGTTCAAACGAAGAGCAAGGGCGTAACCGACCAGCACAATACAATGTTTCACCTACAGAAATAGGGTGTGTATAAAACACATAAATTAATTTGCTTTGAAGGTGTATATATATATATATATATATATATATATATATATATATATATATATATATATATATATATATAGTATATATGTGGTGTGTGTGTGTGTGTGTTTAATATATACATAATGTGTATGTATACATATACTATTGATGTAAGGGGGGAGTCAGTCCACCGAAATATAGTCCTTAGCTTTAAACCAGTGTTTTTATTGGGCCTTTTATACTTGGGACGTATCCTGTTTTTAACAGATGAATTTATTTACATATACATACATACACACACACTATATATATATATATATATAATATATATATATATATATATGTGTGTGTGTGTGTGTTTGTGTGTGTGTGTGTGTGTGTGTGTGTATGTGTATACGGATCACATACGGCCTCAGACAAACAGGATATTACTCAGACTATTGCTAACATCCAAGGATCATAAAACAGTCGTCAAAGATGCCACAAAAAACATGCACGATTTGCCATGCAGTGCATGAATTCATCGTAACTAGTTCGATCGAGAATTAGCTTATTCCCCCGCCCCCCTTTTTTGTATTCACTGAAGATTTCATGGACAGGCAAACTATTTTTATATATTTTTATTTATAATCGTTGAAAAATTACAGGCAATAGCTATTCGATTATTTTTTGTAATAAGAGAGTGAGGAAAGAGAAATTTGGCTCTGAAAAGATTTCTCTACCGAGAGGTCCACTATAAAAAAAATATATAAGTAAATAAAAACAGAAACCGTAAGATGACTTCATGTTCCAAAAACTAAAAATAATCTTCTTTCCAGACGCTTCAAAATACCTCCCGTAATAATTCTTCAATTTAAGATCATATGCCATCCACACATACATGCGCACATTATACAATTTCAGTAGCTAATATCGTATTTTAGATCTCTCTTCGCTTCCAGCGAGCGCCGGCTACGATGACGTCACGGCATCCATCCAGCAGCTCCCGTGAGATAATCCCTCGAGGGACCTTTCATGTCGCAATCACGAGTCAATTGTCATCGGAAATTCCTGGCGGGTCATCGCATAACTGAAGCGTTGGCTCGAAGGCGTTTTTGTCTAGTCAGGGGATTTTCGTCTGATTCGACAGTTTTTGTCTAATCCGAGGGTTAATGTCTAAAAAGAGGGTTAATCTCTAATTCGAGGGCTAATGTCTAATCAGAAAGTTAATCTCTAATTCGAGAGTTTTGGCCTAATCAGAGGGTTAGTGATTAATACGAAGGTTTTATCTAATCAGAGAGTTATTGTCTAACCCGAGGGTTTTCGTCTAATTCAAAAGTTTTTGTCTAATCCGAGATTTTCGTCTAAACCGATTATTCTTGTCTAATCCGAGGGTTTTCGTCTAATCCAACGTTTTTTGTCTAATCCGAGGGTTTTTGTCTAATCAAGGGGTTTCGTCTAATCCGGAGGTTTTATCTAATCCACAATTTTTGTCTAATCTGACAGTTTTTGTCTAATCAAAAGGCTAATGTCTAATCCGAGGGTTTTTGTTTAATCAGAGGGTTATTGTCTAATCAGAGAGTTTTTTCCAATTCGACATTTTTTGTCTAATCAGAAGATTTTCGTCTAATCAGAGGGTTTCGTTTCATCCGAGGGTTTTCGTCTAATACGACGGTTGGTTATTGTCTAATCTGAGGGTTTACGTATATCTAATTCGAGGGTTTTCGTGTAATCCGACAGTTTATGTCTAATCCAATAGTTTTTGTCTAATCCGAGGATTTTCGTCTAATCGGGGGGACGTTCGTCTAATAAGGTCTAATCCGACAGAATTTGTCTAATCAAGGGGTTATTGGTTATTCCAAGGGTTTTCATCTAGTCCGAGAGTTCTTGTCTAATCCGACTGTTTTTGTCTAATCCGAGAGTTATTGTCTAATCCGACTGTTTTTGTCTAATCAGACTGTTTTTGTCTAATCCGAGGGTTTTTGTGTAGTCCGAGGGTTTTCATCTAATCCGGAGGTTTTATCTAATCCGACAATTTTTGTCTAATCCGAGGGGTTTTGTCTAATCAGAGGGTTAATGTCGAATCCGTTGGTTTTCGTCTAATCAGAGGGTTACTGTCTAATCTGACAGTTTTTGTCTAATCCGAAAGTTTACGTCTAATTCGAGGATTTTTGTTTAATTAGAGGGTTGTTGTCTAATCAGAGGGTTTTCGTCTAAACCGACAGTTTTTGTCCAATCAGAGGGTTAATGTCTAATCCGAGGGTTTTCGTCTAATACGACGGTTTTATGTAATCAGAGGGTTGTTGTCTAATCCAGAGGTTTTTATCTAACCCGAGAGTTTTTGTCTAATCCGACAGTTTTTGTCTAATCCGACGGGGAAACATGTAATCCGAGGGTTTTCCTAAAACGATCATTCTTGTCTAATCCGACAGTTTTTGTCTAATCCGGGTGTTATTGTCTAAACCGATGATTCTGGTCTAATCCGACAGTTTTTATCTAATCCGAGGGTTTTCGTCTAAACCGATCGTTCTTGTCTAATCCCAAGGTTATTGTCTAATCCCAGGGTTATTGTCTAATCCTGGGGGGCCTTAACGTGTAGATCAATTTTTCCTTCGATTATTTTCGTAACTTCCAATGTCGTTACCGGTAATCATTCTTTCTTTATACGAGACTGGTGCGACAACAATCCCTTAGTTCGGCTTGACGCAATGCAGCGCAATGATTGCAGTTTGCAAAACCTCTCTCTTGCAACAGGAATGATCATTTGTCAGTTGTGCGTGATTTATCTTCCGTCGACTCGAACTGATGGCTTGCAACCGAATAAATCCAGTTCCCGTTGTGGATTGAATAAATCCAGTTCCCGTTGTGGATTGCATTTCCGCAAATATGAAATTGGAAAATGAATTATAAAAAAATAAATACAAGAATATAATTTTCAAGCCGTTACACTCATGAAGTAGAATGGGTGATTTTATAAAGAATATATAATCTTGTATCAACGTACAAAAGTGATACGAAGTTTTTATGCTCAATAGACCAAAAAATTCCGCACGAAAAGATTTACTACCTCTCTATCTCTCTCTCTCTCTCTCTCTCTCTCTCTCTCTCTCTCTCTCTCTCTCTCTCTCTCTCTCTCTCCATTAAACTCTAGTCCTGCTTCTCATCAAATTACAGGTTTCAACAACGTAAGCCTAACAGTCTTAACACTTCCCATTTATTAAGAGAAAGTAAAAAAACAAAAACAAAAAACACATGCTGCCCTTTTCCATAGGCCTAACTATATAACTTGATTTTTCTTAATAACATACTAGGCTTCCATGTGATAAATCGTTAGGTCTACGAGAAGACTTTCTTTTGGAAATTTTGAGAACTCTGATAAGAGGGTATTTACACTCTCTTGATAATCTATAAAGGAAGACAGTTCAGCAAAAATGACGGTAAGATTCTGAGCACTATTTTTCCTTAAATCTTAATTGATAAAGGAATCATTTACAGTAAAGCCGAAAGAATATTACAAACATGCAAAGCAAAATAATTTTCCTGGCAATATGACTTAGGTGTTAATTCTATTCATTCTCAATAAAATTCAATTTGTTTCTAGCAGCATATACTACACTGTATCAGAAATTAATTCCGTTAATCAAAGAAAAAACTATATAACTTCAACGCTAACCCGAAGTTAGTTTTTTATCGTAAATACCTTGATAGTTTTATTCTTTATTTATAAAGACAGACTGATTTAAAAATATAACAAACAGGAGGAATATAGTTGATTATAACCAGATATGAAATAAACAATCAACCTGATTTTTAAAAAAAAATATCAAGCAGGAGGAATCTAGTTGATTATAACCATATATGAGATAAATAATCTACCAGATATGAAATGAATAAAGAAATATTCAAGTCAGGACATAATCAATGAGGCAGCCGGTATGAATATTGGTGACAGTACAGAAATATATGCTTATCTACATAAATCAATTATAAACAGTTTCTAACATGATTCTGAAACGAAGGAACTTTACATATATAAAAAAAAAATGTAAACTTTAGCATTACGAGCCAAACCAAAAACGGTAAGAAAACACCGAAGTGGATGACGCCAGTTATTGCAACGGTAAATAATAGAATCAAATGAGTCAACATATATGAAAAGGACATAGAAGGGTAATGATTTGTCTCAAAACTATAACTAATATACGACTTCATATATGAATGTATGTGCCTGCCTTCCATTCATTCCATACATAAAAGCATATTTCTTTCAAACGTAGAAGCCCCTGAGTTAACTTATATCTTAGTTTAACCAGACAACTGAGCTGATTAACAGCTCTCCTAAGGCTGGCCCCATAGATTAGATATTTTTACGTGGCTAGGAACAAACTGGTTGCCTAGCAACGGGACTTACAGCTTATTATGGGATCCGAACCACGTTATATAGAGAAATGAATTTCTAGTCGCCAGAAATAAATTCCTCGGATTCAACGTTGGCAGAGCTGGGGAGTCAAACTCGCGACTACCGAATCGGTAGGCGAACACGTAAAACACTCGTGCAACGTAGAGATAAAAATGACAAGAAAAAGAAGAAACTGGAAGAAAAAGAATTGCCATTATCATTAGTAATCTTATTAAAATAACATTTTTTCCTACCCTCAGTGAGAGTAGCTGTGGAAGGTGTTAACATTGCAGAGTTTTCTGTATATCTTTTGGGATGAAACCGCTAGCCCTACACCTTTTCCCACCATGACTATATATAACCCACCACAGTCAGCTCACTACCAGGTACATCATTCACGTATAGGTCAACAGAGTTAAGCCGATAACCACTGCACCACGTAGACCATATTATCGAAGAAATCAACATTAAACTGGTCACGCCAAAGGGCTGAACAAAATGGCAGTTATAAGCAGAACGGGGAACCTTACGTCATCAAGCATAAAAGAACCGTAAAAGATATCTGTGGATATGAGTCGTTTTCTTTAAGAATTCTAAGAGCGGAAATCGTGAGTTATTCTTGGGAATATCAGGCCATAGAGTTCGATTGTGTCTGGCCACTTGTGTTTGTGTGTATGTGTGAGTGTATACATATAAATGTGTGTGTACTGTATATGTATATATATGTGTATGTATATATATATATATATATATATATATATATTATATATATATATATATATATACACACAAGGTGTCCATAAAATTCCAGTACCATTACAAGAATTTATTGCTCAGAATGGTACTGGGACTTTATGGACGCCCTGTATATATAGTATTATAGTATATATATATATATATATATATATATATATATATATATATATATATATATATATATATATCTAGATATATGTGTAGATATATATATATATATATATATATATATATATATATATATATATATATATATATATATTATATATATATATAAGACTTCATAATTGTATTATTTTTAAGCAATCTCAAATGCCCTTTTTCTGGAAGCCCTGAAGTCCAAAATAAAAACAAAAAAGATATTCTTCTAGATACATCACAAATCTATGCAATCTAACTATACAGTAACGTGAGAAAGTACTCACGACGGCCAGTATTTTAGCATGCGAATATCGCAGTTAGAAAGGCTACGGTTGCATCACGAAGCGGAGAAAGTATTGGAAAGGATTGAGAGATATCGACGCTCGAAGTCTCCCAAGAGAATCAGATGACTTCTGAGGGAAAGTAGAAGTTTTCTCAGTCAATCAAGTTACTCGGCAAAATCGCTTGGCTGGATGTGATGTCTGTATTCTATACTAAGGCGATACAGTCCACATGCTGTGATATTCTACCACTTAGATTCACTAGAGTAATGGATCTGAAAAAGTTATAAAAAAAAAAAGTTTCCTTTCTAACTGACTCTACAACGCGCTAAGTGATCTAGAAGAATTTTTAGTATATTTAACATGTATTTTTTGTACAACATATAAAAATGTTATAACATTTTTTACTTTAATGAGTCTACAATGCGGTAAGATAACTAACAACATTTTCAGTGAACGTCTTGTAATATCTTTCTTTTTTCCTTACAGAATTAAAAAATGCCGTATATAATCATTGGAATTTTTAACTAATTTTACGTTATAAGTAAAATTACAGAAAATTAGAAAGATTATATACAGCATTTATGAATTCCGTACGGAAAAAACAAAACTGCAGGATATTCACTCAATATTCCGCTAGATATCTTTGCGCATTGTAAATACAGGAAGGAAGAATGGTTTTATAACAGTTTTAGATTCTGTAACAGAACAAAAGAAATAACGTGGTTAATTTACCGAAAATTTTTCTACATATCTCTGCGCATTGAAGATGTATTAAAGATTGTTTTTATAATATTCTTAGATTCTGTAAAAGGAAAAAAGAAATCACGTGGTCAATTTACTGAAAAATACGCCGGACATCCTAGCACATAACATAAATGCAGCAAAGACAAGAGAATTTACAAGAGGGATTCATAGAAAACTGTTTTACAATCACATTACTCATAACAATACTGTGGTCACGAAATTACACAAGAATTTAAGACAAGAATTGAGGATGTTTCCATTACCATGCCTAATTTGTTATTCAATCTCTGTAACATAGTTTGATGACTTAAAAAAAAAAAAAAGACAGGATTCTTATAAGAAATACCGAGAAAAAATTAGTGGCTAGGCCCCAGCACTGTATGTGTATATAGTAGATATATATTGATAATTTATATATATCTATATATAGTAGATATATATAATAGAATGTGTGTGTGGTGTGTGTGTGGGTGTGTATATATTATTTATATATATCATAGTATATATATATATATATATATATATATATATATATATATAATATAATATATATAACTGTCGAAACAAGAGATAAAAACATACAGATAAACAGAATACTATTGACACCTATGAAAGTTGCAAGGAAGCAATGCAACATTGCAGATAAGCCATCGGGAAGAAGGTGGCAGGCCAAATTGCGTAATGAAAAAATCTACGACCGAAAATTATAAGCTTAAACAGACGCCAGCCCCGTTTCCGATTAAAGTCATAAAAATAAAACTCCTTTCCGACTCTTACGGTTGTCAGACATCAACAGAACATCGCCAGGCTCTTTAAAAAAAAAACTTTCCGGTCAGGTCTTCAAGAGCGTATGAGTTGAAGGGGACTTCTGCGCCTCCATTGCAATAAAAAGAAATAACAATCGTCTCATCTCTTCCTATGGCTATTGCAACTAGCCTGTCATACCCACTAATTTTACCAAGATCAATGTTGCGAAGAGAATGTCGTTAATTGACCTTCCATTTCCGCCGTGTCAGTTCCCAAGAAATTCCTGACAGCCTGGGATAATGACCCGAAAGAGAGAGAGAAAAAAAATGTCTTTTTATAAGAGAAATATCACAAATGATATTTGCTAAAAAGAGCAGAGAGAGAGAGAGAGAGAGAGAGAGAGAGAGAGAGAGAGAGAGAGAGTTATTTCTAGTAAACGCAACTGAAGTCATTTAATATTCTGAGACCATAATCGAAGCGTATATCTTTGTATGGAATATCACCCTAAAATCAGTAGCTTAAGACGTACGGCATCCTATATAACTATAAATAATGTATTTCAGTTGCAAATAAGAATGAGGTCGACCATCATAAAATCTGGCAAATGATTTTCTAACAAGCCGCATTATTTTCTTTGCCAATACTCTAAAAAAAAATAGCTCAACAGATAGATGGCTCCTACCCTTTATCACTCATTCGCGGACAAAAAAAAATCCAAGACAACACAAGAGAATAAGGAAATCCTCCCCAAGAAAATATTATACAATCTCAGGAGATGACGAAAACGTGACATCGAATGCATTTTCTCGGTTGGTGGACTTCTAACTGTACGTTGGAAGCTGGTGTCAGGCAGATTTCGATCGCTGGGCTCTCTCTCGAGAACGGTGCTAGTAGATGAAGCAGAGCGCCATCCAAAATGACTAGCGATTTGCCGACGCTACTGCAAAAATCACTGACCTCCGTTATTCTCACGGTTGACAATACGAGGCGCTGCTTAGTCCCGTTCGAAAAACGTCGGGTGTTTGTTTACTTTACGAATGTAAAAGTTGCCACGCTTCGAAATTTTCCTTCTTCAACTAAGATGAATGACGTCAGAAGGGGTTCTCTTTCACCTCATGCCATTCTACCCTTTGGATGGGGTAGCCCCAGAGGGCGGAACCTTTCAGGTTATGAATTTCAACTAGTATTACCGGCGTGAGGCTGTTAGCCTCATTTTTTGCTCCACGGGTCAAATTCAATGGCTTATGTACCAAAAGCACTTGGTACTGCATGGTGGACACCCATCTACGTAAGAACCAGACCCCAGTATGTTTCACTTCCATGGCTAGACATATATATATATATATATATCATATAATATATATATATATATATATATATATATATATATATATATATATTTGTGTGTGTGTGTCTATGTCTGTGTGTGAGAATCTACTGGTCATTTTTACCAGATACGTGTGAAGTTGTAATAGCCCCAATGCCCACTTAACTTCTCAAAAAGAGCAAAGAATTTGTGAAGTTAAAAGGCCACTGTGGCTAACTACAATTTCATCATATAAATTATATATATATATCATATATATATATCTATATATAATATACTATATATATATACATATATATATACTATATATATATAACTATATATACATGTCTATGATATATACTATATATAATGTGGTCTGTGGGTGGGTGGGTAAGTGGTTGAGTGGTAGTATCAATAACGACGAAAGTATTGAGGGAAAAAAATAAAAAAGTTGCACCGGCGCCATCAGAGAACGTTTTTAGCTTGTGGGGATTTGAGGCTTTGACATTCTGAGGTCGAATTCTTGAAATAACCTCACAATCGCCGTTGCACTTGGCTGAACAAGAGCCGGCTATTGAAAAAAAAAGCTCTGGCCTAGAAAAATAGATTCCTAATCTGCCGTCATTCAATTACTTCTTCATGGTCTGGGTGTAACTAAAATATTGCTCTTCGTTATACAAGAATGTAACATGTGCATTTTCTAAGTAAACATGGCTAAGTAGGTACGCATACACACACAAGTATTACCATTTATATATACGTGATATATATATATATATATATATATATATAATATATATATATGCATATTTATATGTGTATATACATACATATATACGTATGTGTCCATGTATATACGCATTTACAGATGTATGCTCATATTTGATCTGGTAAATTCTCTTAAACAAAAGAGAATTCCTTCTTATTCTTTTTTTTTTCCTTTTACCAATGGTTTAAATTCTTCACAAGAAGTTATACAGCCCGGGGCTGGATAAAGATCCTCACAATCCGGTTCACATTTACATTAACAAACATCTATGAGCAGTCTAGCAAGAGCCGTTTAAATGAATAAATCTGCATCGATAATTTTATCATTCCTACTAAACTTATTTTCATAATCTTTGCCAAAGAGCTTAGTCAATATCTTCTCTCATGTGGACACACCTCACTCTTTTAAAAAGGTTATGTCTCTTAAGAATGTACGAATAATTTTTTTTTTTTTTTTTTTTTTTGGTACGCAAACCTGAACAAAAGGGGCTGGGACGTGTCTTAGAATTGTCGTTTTTTTTTTTTTTTTTTTATTGAGTTTATGTTAAATAAATCGCATTTTCTGAACACTTTTAAATATTTTTTTCGCGTGATGATAAATGGAATACTATTATCTCCTTAGTAGTGCATGGATAATATTACACATATTTCAGTTATTATAAATTAATGTCATTATAAAAATCTTTACTTGTTAAATAAATATTCTGGTCAATATCATTCATTTTCAAAAAGCAAAATACACAATTACATCCTTAAAAATCCACCTTACCAGGCAGTTCACTAACCCTATCACTTTCAAGTAAGCCTCGTAAAATTGAAAAAAATTTTATGTTCCTGTCTGATTTGTGTTCTCTCTTTCTTTTGATAATTAAACATAAGACCTATTATTGAATGAGTTGAATGACTGAAATATTTGTGGCTGCCACGATAAATTTGTACAGACTTTTTAAAATTTACGACAAGGATAGAAAAAAAAATGTAACAAAAAGTGGACTGATTCTACATTATCTTGATTTTTTCCGAAAATTCCCATGAATATATCTGTGTATTTTAAGACGAATATATCTGTGTATCTTGATGAGATGAATATATCTGTTTATCTTGAAGACATGAATGTCTGTGTATCCTGAAGACATCAATGTATCTGTGTATCTTGAAGACATGAATATATGTGTATCTTGAAGACATGACTATATCTGTGTATCTTGAAGAAAGCTACTTCGTCCAAGCAGGAGGTAAAAAGAATTCTCAAATACTGCTGCAGTAGCAGAACTATGCAATTCACGATACAATAAAACCATTTATTTCATATGAATAGTAGAAGACTTGTTTTAATGCTTTTAAATATGCACTTACGAGAAGTTCCTGTTCACCCTAAAAACCAAATGCCGCAAAGGACAAAGAGAGAGAGAGAGACCTAGGACACTGATGTTGCAAGGACTAACGATTCATTACGATGTCCGATTGTTATCTATAAGACGTTTTCGAAGACAAGAACACAGGTAGGAATATTGCAAAATCATTCATCTCGAAAAAAAAAAAAGTTCGTTGTCAAAAAGGTTTTAATAAAGCAATGCATCTGATTAAAGCAAGGGGCCATGGCTTTAAATGGACTCGTACACTGACGCGCACACACACACACACACACACTAGAGTATGAATACATCTGCGTGAAGAGGTGGAGGAGGTTCCTCGCCTCCAAATACGGGCAATCCAGTCCAATTGACTACGAGCCTCCTCCTGAGAGAACCCACCTGTTGGTGCACCGCCACATCTGCTGAATATTACCAGCATTACCACAAGACCAGGCGCTGTATCGCACCCACTCCCGCACCACATAATTACACCCACTCACACCGCCCCAAACGC